>NC_081431.1:72610794-72705794 GCF_949786415.1 Peromyscus eremicus | reverse complement strand
GGATGGCCGAGTCCCACCACTGGACCCAGAGACACCCTGGTTCTATGGATCTAGCACAGACTTTGGTCTTGGAGAGCTCACAGAAGGGACAGCAGGTTATCACGGAGACCAGCAGACATGCCAGGTAACAAAATTAGTCCCCCAGGGGGACCACTGCGGCCGACAGCATCTCTACCCCGGACCTCCCAGGGTCTCCTCTCACAGGCTCAAAGTAGGACCTTCTACACCCAGCACCCTCTCTGCTGCCACCAAAGCCCACAGAATAACATGTAGGTCTGACCCCAGCCGCAGCTGAGGCCTATCTGCTGCCTCTGCCCACATACACAGGCCTTCTCACCACCAAACTGGCTTCCTCCCTCAGTCTCAGAAGCCCACAAGAATGCCATCCCACCCAGCCAGGCCCTGCCCATCACTTGGCTCCATCCTCCCCTAGGCCACACCTTCCCTTGGCTCCCCTTCCTCAGCCTCTCCCTCTCACGGCCTCCTAATGCTTGCCTTCTCTGGGCCATTACCGGGGCACATTTGACCCTTCATTTTACTTTGAATTCAGCCTGTCCCTTCTCTATTTTCTTGGAGTCCGACATTTTAGAAATCATGATTTAGAGCTCAATGGCTTTTATTTCTCCTGTAAAAATAATGCAGTGCAGGTAGGTTTCCAGGGCAGACCACAAGCATCAGGTATCTGCAGTGTGGCTGAGCCCCTGCCTGGGTTCACTCTGAGCTTCCTCTTTAAAAATATAATACTGGGGAGCTGGGCACTTGATGCACCAGTGCGAGGACCTGAGTTTGATGCTCAAGAACCCACATGAAATAAGCCAGGTGTGGCAACGCCACACACCTGTGATCTCAACTCCGCACATGCCAGAGTTATCTGGGAAGGGGAACCTCTGAGAAAATGGCTCCACTAGCCTGGCCTGTAGACAAGCCTGTGGTACGTTTCCTTGCTTGATGTGGGCCGTCTTGTCTCATCTTATAAAACCTAGCACTGTAGGTTTTATAAGAAAGCAGGCTGAGCAAGCCAGGAGGAGCAAGGCAGTTAGCAGAACTTCTCCATGGAACTCTACATCAGCTCCTGTCTCCAGGTTCCTGCCCTGACTTCTCTGGATGATGGACTGTTACCTGGAAGTGCAAAATGAAATAAACTCTTTCTTCTCCCAAGTTTCGGTCACGTGTTTTATCGCAGCAACTGAAACCCAAACTAAGACAGAGTGCAAGGGAGGAAGAGAGGCGGGTCCCTGGGGCTCACTGACTGGACAGTCTAGCCTACTTGGAAAGCCAATGAGCCCTGTCTCAAAAAGGACAAGGTGAATGTCACCCGAGGAGCAACGTCTGAGATGGTTTTCTGACCTCTACATGCACACATGTGCACACACATACATGCATATGTACTACATACATAGTCACACAAACAATACAGAACCAGTCATGCAGACAGGACACTCTTGAGTATTTGGGTGTAACACCATAAGCTAGACATTGCTCAAGCTGTGCCCATGTGCAAAATGACTACTGTCATAAAAACAGAGGGGCCATGATGGGCCATGTGACCAAAGGGGTCACGAGAGAATATTGCCAGGAAGGAGGAGGCACTGACTGGGTCAGACGCCCTTCACTAGAGCTAACACAGGCACTGGCTAGAACCAGATGGGCTGGGGCACTGGAAGCAGCAGGTTACGCCACAGAAATATCCAGAATCTCTACTCAGGGGAAGTCAGAGTCAGCCTTACTTCCAAGGCTCCTCCAGAACCATCATTAGGCCTACGGTCTCCTTCCTGGTCTGCAGCCCACGGCAGGAAGAGCCCGATTTTTAACAAGGTCAAATTACAAGTGGTTCAAACTGCATCCTCCAATATGCCAACATCCCAATCTCAGAATCCTACAAAGCAGATACTTTTAACCTAGCTGGAAGTCCAAATTTTCTCAGTTAAAAAAAAAAAGTGGAGCAGACAGCATCCACTCTTCCGCTCCCCTGGACTGTTAAAACGCGTTCCTTGGGCTGAAAACATGGCTGGGGGGGAGGAAAGGCACTAGCTGGATCCCCAGGACCCATGTGGTAGAGTACACACACACACACACACACACACACACACACACACACACACACACACTTCCACCTGTGTGTTAAGTGCTTGGCTCAGGGTGGACATGAAGGAAGGGCTTCTAACTCTTAGAATGGTACGCAGGAGCCTGCATAGTGTACAGATGAGGATGCAGGGATGCTTGGAATCGCGCGCGCGCGCGTGTGTGTGTGTGTGTGTGTGTGTGTGTGTGTGTGTGTGTGTGTGCGGGCATGAGGAAACCAGAATTTGCTGTCAGGTGTCTTCCTAAATCAACCACTTCTCTACCTTAGTTTTTGAGACAGCGTCTCTCGTTGAGCCCGGAGCTCTCCACTTGGCTAGACTGGCTGGCCAGTCCTCTTGTCTCTACCCTCCAGCTCTAAGATTACAGGCACCACCACCACACCTGGCTTTTTATGTGGGTGCTGGGGATCCGAACTCACGCCCACAGGCTTGAGCAGCAAGCTCCACCCACTGAGTCACCTCTCTAGCCCTGAGTCGTTTTTGTTTCAACTCAATTGTGCAGCTCTCAAATATGAACTCTGGAGATGACAGGGTCGGCGTCACGGTGTCGAAAGGCGGCACACTCGTGCAGCAGGTCGCCGGAGCCTTGGTGGCCTAACCCAGGTGCCTGCTTCAGCCTGTTTGTCTCCACTGGGAAGCAAGGGGAATTAGAGACTCCCACATAGAGACTGTGTCACCCCTTCCTTGGCGGCTGCACACTCCTGGGTCCCTCCTCCCCATCTGGGTGACTCACCCCTCAGATGTATAATGAATCAGGCACTTGCTCATTAATAAAAAATGACAAGCGATCGTCTTCATTGAAATCTGCCGAGCAGCCAGCGCCTGCAGATACATCCTGCTCAGCTCGGCAGTTCCCCTTGGTCAGGTGGTAATGAATCCAGGAGGGGAGCCAGCCAGCGCCAAGCCCAGCGCTTACTGAGCAGGCGGGGAGTCACCTCTCCTCAGCGGGTGGCCCGTGGCCTGCAGGTCTAGCAGAGAGATGCCTTTTTCATCTGTTTTAACAAAAGGGCTTGGCTCAGCAGGCCCGGGCCTGGAGAGGTCAGGAAGGCAGGAGCGATGTTCCGGCTTTGAGGAACTCATTCTTTCTGTGACAGTCAGTGAACCACTACATCCATCCACACACCTCAGGAGCGCCAGGCACAGACTAGGCTCGCTTCCCTATTTTCTTTGTGTTTGAAAGTGAGCCAAGGATGCTGGGGAGATGGTGGGTAAGTGGCTTGCCCTGCAAGTGTAAGGACCTGAGTTCGGATCCCCAGAACCCACAGAAAGTCAGATGTGGAAGTTGCATGTCGGTTTCCCAGTGCTCCTATAGCAAATGGGAAGCAGAAACAGGAGAGCCCCCAGAGGCTCTCAGGGCACTGTGCTGGCATACACAGCGGTGACCAAGAGCCCCTATCTCAAACGGACATTGGAGATTGTCCTCCAGTGTAAGAGGCCAGCCTTAAGACCTCCTATCTCCCGCTCACCCAGGGACAGAAGTCCTGGCCAAGGGCAATGTCACCACAGGTACCTCCACAGCGCCATCAGGACCCTGCCGGGCTTCTCCCAGGAGGCGTGGCTTGTTCACTACAGAGTTGCAAGGGGACAGGCATCCCTTGATGGGATTTAGCTTTCTCTCCCAGGACCCTCAGGATTCCTTATCTTGTAAATGGATAAGGAGGCCTCCCTGACAGAGAAGCTGAAATAAGCCCTAGCCCTGTGATTGTGCAATAATTGACCACTGTGACCAGCGCTCTTTGAAGGTCTGGTGGTGACAGGCTCAGCCTTCTCAAGCCACTTTTCGTCTCTTCCGTCTGTCCGTCCGTCCGTCCGTCCGTCCCCTCACAGTTGTGTGCAGGGGTTGTACAGGAAGCCGTCGTGAGTTATCTGAATGTCTCAATTCCTTCACTGGGTCTCCTCTTGGTCATCCTGCTGTTGCCCCGTGTTGCGGAGGTCCTGCAGCTTTGGGTCTGCAGGACCGGTCCCTTCACGTGAGCCGGTATGCTAACCACTCCCACCTGTGAAGCGGGGTGATCCAGGTGGCTGAGCCAGACTCATTCCTCACCCCATTAAGTCTCTTACTTGGGTGACCCCTCGGTGATCTAGAGCCTTCTACAACTCCCTATTGACAATGAAGCCAGGACCAGGCTCCCGTGATGCTTACACAATGCTTTTCCTCACAGGAGCCTTCTCCAGAGAGAACAAGTGAGCAACGGGTCCTTCATGCGCCTTTAACCAACACATGCTTGAAATGTTCATCTGGGCTGGGAGGAGGGGGTGAGGGGGGAGGAGGGCGAGGGGGTGTGTCCTATGATGCTCTGCCATTATCCTTCAAGGCAGCCATTCTCCCACAGTGGTCCTGATGGTAGCCAAGCCACTTTGGCTACTGCTGAGGCCTGACTCCCATACATCTTTATTTGCAGGTGTTCACTGCAGAGAGTCATTGGTCGGGTTCGAGGCCTCTGGTTTCTGCTACACTGTGGATGCTGGGCCTTCACTGGAACTCCTCTTGGGTATACTGCTGTTGCCCCGTGTTGTGGAGATCCTGCTCCAGCAGATCATAGATGGGGTGGATGTTGGGGTGGGCCAACCCACAATCCTGGTTCTGGGCCTGGGTAGAGTTGATCAGCCTGCTAGCTCTCCCTGGTCCTCACCACCAGGGTGAGCGCTCCTTCATTGCCTTGGTGAGTTCACCCTTTGCAGGGATGAGCAAGGGGCAGGGCCAGTTCTGCTTTCACGGCCTCAGGGTCGGATGGCCCACACCTGCACCTTCAGGACCAGCTCTCCTGTGTTGCCCAGGCATGGCATAAGGGCCACTCTCCCGAGTGCTGCAGCTGATGAGGGGCAGGTCTAGCTCTCCCGCTCTCTTTTTAAAGACAGGGTCTCACTCTACGTCCCTGGCTGATCTGGAACTCACCATATAGCCCAGTCTGGCCTTAAACTTGCAGAAATCCCAATCTCCTGCCTTAGCTCCCAAATGCTGAAATATAAGATAAGTGCTTTACAAAAGGGAGTTTTATTGTATTATATTTATTTATTTGGAAGGAGGGCCATATGAAGGTCAGAGGACACTTGCAGGTTTTGGTTCTCTTCTATCATATGGATCTAGGAACTCTAATTCAGGTCCTTGGGCTCTGCAGCAAGTGCATTTACCCACTGAGGCAGCTCATCAGCTCCTCCTAGGACTTTCTAGTGACAGAAGGGAACTCCCTTGTAGGTAGGGCACTGCAAGGCTGAGCTGTACTCACTCAACACAGCTTCCTTGTTCTGGTATCCTACAAGGGAAGGGTCAGTGTGGATGCCATTGACGTCACAAGACAGAAACGATGCAGCAGGCAGAGCTGAATGCGGAGCCTCACCCTGTGCCAAAGGCCCCGCCATCTCTCATCCATCCATGGGTATTTGGGGAATCCTGTGGTCAAGTTCTAGACAAGAGCAAATGCCAGCAGAAGTGGAGCCCTGGACAATTTCCTTCAGGAGACTACTGAGGAAAGTCCTGAGTTAGGATGTAGTTCAGTCAGTAGAGCGCTTGCCGAGCATTCCTGAAGCCCCAGGTTCAATCCCCAAGATCTTATAAACCAGGCATGAGTATGCACGCTCGCAATCTCAGCACTCAAGGTTTGGGGAAGCGGATCAGAAGTTCCTCCTTAGCTAAGTAAAGAATTTGGAGCCAGCCTTGGCTACATGAGACAAGAAAGGGGGTGAGGTGGGGATATTTTGTTAATGAATATAATTCCAGCACTTGGGGGAGGGGGTAGAAGCAGAAGAGTCAGAAGTTTAAGGTTATCCTTGGGCTGATTTGAGTCTATCCTGGGCTACATGAAGACACAATGAAAAGAGAGGGGGGAGGGGAGGAGAGGAGAGGAGAGGAGAGAGGAGGGGAGAGGAGAGGAGGGGAGGGGAGGGAGGAGGAGAGGAGAGGAGAGGAGAGGAGAGGAGAGGAGAGGAGAGGAGAGGAGAGAAGAAAGTCTTGGTGATGTTCCCTCAGCTAGGGCTTCTTATGTGCACAAAGGCATGCCCAGCCCTGAGGTGCTTCCAGAAGGCCTGGTTTAGGATTAGGCCCCTCGCCAGGACAAGCACATCATGGTCCCGCCACAGCCTGGTTAGCTCAGGCAGGAGACAGCACATTGCAAAACCTTGGCCCCAGGGGGTGGAGTCTGCCCTAGATTAAGAAACACTTTCCAAATGAGATAATTATTTAATAGGTAATAAACGCAGTCGGGGAGACAGTGGTGGGAATTCAGTTGACTAAATGCCTGTGGCCCCCAGCATCGGGCACCCTCCCTGGAGTCCAGCCTGCCACGCTCACCTCCCGCTATCTCCTTGTGCTCAGCGGACTTTCACAGGCCCTGTGTGTTGACAACTAGCCATCCGGTCACTCAGCTACAGAACTCAAGTTAACAGGGCCACAGCAAGGCATCTGCCATGCTACCTGCCTGCGGCCCAGTGGCTTATCTTTTATGTTGTCCCTCCCTGGAGACTTGGGGCCCAGTGACCCATGGGGTGAGCCAGGAGAGAACAGAAGCCAGAAGCTGCTTTTTCTGTTCACCTGCCCTATCCTGGCTTGGGTGACCTTGTCCTGGCAAGAATTGTGGGGCTCTGCTAGGTCCATCTAAACAAGGTGGCCCTGATGCACCTTCACACCAATGGATGTGAGCAGAGGGAAAGGGAACCATCACCTACTGACCAACCACACGCCGGGTACCAAAGGAGCATCCACCAGGGCACTGCACCATACGGATAACTTTCTATGTTGTTTCATGGCAAAGAAAGACACTGAGAGTCCGAGGTCAAATGACTTGTTCCCAGGTCACAGAGAGGGCACCAGCCCCAGAAAGCAATCCTATCCTTCTTTGGCTGTATCACATGCAACTCTCTCTCCCCCCCACCCTAGACTCACGCCAGACATTCACCAGCAACTTTTCTATTGGCCCGAGAAAGATGTTTGGAGTGACATCCTCAAATGAAGCTTCAAGAAAAGCACACAGAATTAGAAGCAGCCGTGACTCGGGGTCAAGGAGCTTACAGTCACCAAAAGAGTCACGAAGAGGGACAAGAGGACTCACAGGAAAGTAGTCTGAAGGGCCAGGAGCCAGTATTAGTGTGTGTGTGTGTGTGTGTGTGTGTGTGTGTGTGTGCGTGTGTGTATGTGTGTGTGTGTGTATGTGTGTATGTGTGTGTGTGTATGTGTATGTGTGTATGTGTGTGTGTGTGTGTGTATGTGTATGTGTGTATGTGTGTGTGTGCGCGCGCTCATGCATGCATGTGTTTTAAAAAGGGAGAGGCAGGGAGGGAGAGGGAAAGAGAATGGTGATCAGAAAAAAGTGAGGGGATGTCAGGCATGGTGGCTCACACCTCCGATCCCAGCATTCAGGGCAAGGGTAGAGGAAGGAAGGGGGGGGGGGTGGCTGGTATGGCAGAAACTACCTTGAGAAACAACCTGGATGAAAAGCGGTGATGACATAGAAGGTAGCCAACAAAGAGAAGCGCGTTAGACCAGTGGATGGGTAGATGAGTGGGTGGAAGAATTGGTGGGCGGGTGGGCGTGTGGGCGTGCGGACAGAAATGGGCAGATGTGTGGGTTGGCAGATGGATGGAAAATGGGCATATGGGTGAGTGGATGGATGGATGGATGGACGGATGGGTGGATGGATGGATGGATGGATAAATGGGCACATTAGTGGATGGCTGGGAAGGTGAGTGGGCAGGTAAGTGGGGGGCAAGCAGATGGGGAGTGAGTAGGGGAGCGGGTGAGCATACGCTGGCTGGCTGGCTGGGGGTAGACAGAAGGACTGACGCTCCCTAGTGTAGCACTTCTCGGCCTAGCTGCTGCCTCACTCCTCTTGGTCCTCCAGCACAGCCCTTTCAGGTCTCCCTGGTCCAGTGCTCCTGCGGGAGCATTGAGAGGAGAGAACAGCTTGGCGGACCCTGGAACACAGTCCCACCACACTAGAGTGCATTATGGAATCCACCCCACCCCCCGTCCCCGCCAGGCTCTGGGCTAGCACGGTGGGGACCCACAGTATGAACTTCTGGTCCTGGCTCTCCCTTCCTGCCTCTTCCAAGCCCCCAGCCTACGCCGTTATTACCCCGGCCTGTTCAGGCAGCTCCTGCTTGATAGAAATCAAAGGACCTCTGGGCCCACTTCTATCAGAGTAGCCCTGCTCCCTCCAGGCCTGAGTGGGAGCCAAGCACACCCACCCACAGGCCATCAGTGGCCCATGCGTTTGGATTTCAACCACTCTCTGGAAAGCAGGGTAGTCTAGAAGGGGGTCAGGCAGGTGTAATAACCAGACAGGGGTGCTCAGAACGGCAATCCAAGGGGTTCTGGGTTTCTGGATGCTCTGGGTGCTCTAGAGGTGTCCATGGCAGTTGCGCTTGTTCCCTGACACCGTAAGTGGTACTAGGCCAATCCAGGCCCAGCACTATCTACAGGCATGTGAGAGCTGGGGCCGCTGGTGGTCTATAGTAGAAAGCAGCACACAGCTCCAAGTCTCCGTCTCTCTCCAGGGAGATCTCTCTCCCTGCAGACCATCCTGCCTCCCACCCAGAAGCACTCAGCCCAACCTGGACTCCCAGACTGGGCCCCTGCGCATGAGTACGGGACTGGACCACCATGGATGGTGAGTTCAGCAGCATTCCCAGCTCTGATTGCAGGAAGCCAGCAGGCCACAGGGAACAAGGAGGGTAAAGAGGGCCTCCAGCTGCTCTGGCAGGCCTGCAAGGCAGAGAAGAAGTCAGGAAGGACACAGGCTCTGGGGGGAGTGGCCCAGGTAAAGACACCAGCCTGTGCTGTGGATGTGTTGCTCTGATTGATGGATAAATAAAACGCTGATTGGCCAGTAGCCAGGCAGGAAGTATAGTGTAGGCGGGATGAGCAGAGAGAAGGATTCTGGGAAGTGGGAGGCTGAGTCAGGAGACGCTGCCAGCCACCACCATGAGAAGTTAGATATAAAGCACCAGTAAGCCAGGAGCCATGTGGCAACTTATAGATTAATAGAAATGGGTTGATTTAAGATATAAGAACAGTTAGCAAGAAGCCTGAGCCATTAGGCCAAACAGTTTAAATAATATAAGCGTCTGTGTGTGTATTTGGGTCTGAGTGGCTGCGGGCCCAGGCAGGACTGGAGATAACTCCAGCAACAAGCCTGCTGAGGTAGTGTGCCCCCCTGAGCCTTGACTCCCTTTCCTGCCCTCTCCCCCAACCCCTTCAGACAGATCTCAAGATAGGCATCCCAGGGTAGCATAGAACTCACTACAAACCCAAGGATAACCTTGAACTTCTGGTCCTCTTGCCGGGTCTCCCGAGTGCTGGGGTTACCACATGCAATGCCGTACCTGGTTTTCCTGCACTGCCAGGGATCGAACCCAGGGCTTCACACGTTCTCAATAAGCACCCTACCCACTGGCCACATCCCCAGCTCTCGACTTTCCCTTTGCAAACAGGCGAGAACAACAACCATGCTGTTAACAGATGGCCTGGAGAAACTCAGCACCCTGGCTCAAAGCAGGCTCTGTGCAAACGGGGCCTGCCAGCGTTTTAGAGGACACGCTTGCCTTTCCTGAACACATTCAGTGTCCTGAGTGTGCCTTAGCGAGGTTCAGCACAGTGGTTAAGGAGAGCTGTCTCCGGGTAGACAGCCACGCTGAGGGCACTGATTCAGCAGTGGGACCCCAGGTTGGTCATGTAACTCCTCCAGCCTCTCTTTTCCTGTCCGTACAACGAGGGATCATGGGATTGTTTTCTAGAACTATCAGGACAGAACAAGCGAACACAGTACTTGAACTCCATGAAAAGCCAGCTCCCAGCATTCCTTTGTTTTTGAGACAGTCTCATGTAGCTCAAGCTGGCCTCCAACTCCCTATACAGACCTTGAACTTCTGACCCTCCTGCCTCTACCCGCTTAGTGTTGGGGTTCTGAGAGACCCTCGCTCTTCTGACGGCACCATCTACACTGGGTCTTTCCGTTGCAGCATCCCTGTCAATCACTCCTGTGAGCTGTCAGTCATTCTGAGCTGGCATACCTAGGAGGTTGTGTGTCTCTGCCCATCTGCTGGATTAGCAATGACTCTGGATGGTCCCTTGGATAGTTGAGGGACTCTGGGTCCTCCCCAGATGGCCTCAAGGGGACCTTGCTCTGTGTGGGTGAGCAGCATTGCTCCACCCAGCCCATAAACAACCCAGCGCCAGCACTAGGTGAATCTTAGGCTCTTCCCTCCTGGTCAAGAGCCAACAATGTCAAACAGTATCAGCAGCACCTAAAGTTGGCAGAAACACAAACCTGCCTGGTCCTGGGCCTGCAGAGTCAGGATGCAGCACAGGTCCCATGTTTAATAAGCTGTGTGGGGGTTGGGACGCTGGCACAATTGGTAAAGCACTTGCCACGTGCACTAGTTTCCTTAACGCTCCTGTGATGAAGCGCCCTGACCCAAAGCTACCTGGGTTTGTGTTAGCTTACAATTCCAGGTTCCAGTCATCACTGCAGGACATCAAGGCAGCTAGTCACAGCACACCCAGAGTCAAGAGCAGAGCCAAACCGGCACACCCAGGTAGCCGGCTTGCAACTCAGTCATCCCCCTTTGCTCTTTTAGACCAGGGCCCCCCAACAGGGAATGATACTGCCCACAGTGTCTTCTTACATCAATTAACACGCAAGATAGCCCCCACAGACATGCCCACAGGCCAACCTGTTCTAGAGAACTGCTTAATTGAAACTTTCCTTCCAGGTGCCTGGAGTTGGCTATGTCAAGTTGACAGTTAAAACTAACCAGCACACCCTGCAAACATGAGGATGTGTGTTATGCCCCCCAGAACCCATGTACAAAAATCAGGCATGGTGGTGCATGCTTCTAACCCCTGGTGGAGACAGGTGGATACCTGTGGCTTGCTACCCAGCCAGACGAGCAGAGTCAAGGAGCTCTGGGTTCAGTGGGAGATACTGCCTTGAAACTCAAGGTGAAAAGTGATTGAGGAAGACACCTGATTTTGACCTCTGGCTTCCACATGTAGGTAACATGTGTGTACACATAATGCATGATTGTACATACACACACACCAAAAACCTGCCATTCCAGGCTGGCCCCTGCAGGCTGGCCCTAGTGCTCTGGGCACGCAGACTGAAGCCTAGCTCCAACCAGGCTCAAGCTGTAGCAGAAAGTTCCACCTAGAGCCAGGGTGGAACAGAGACACGGAGTTGTCCGCCTGAGACCCCACCTCCTCTTCTCTGTCTCTCCCAGGCCTTTGTCACTGCAGCCAGAAGGCATCCATTTTTCAGACTCGAGTCCCCAGAATCTGGCCTGGCCAGGCTACCCTGCTCTTGGTAGCCTGAGGTCAGTCTCCCGCTTTCTACCCGGCTACTCTGAGCTTGGACTATCTGACATTCTCTGTACGCTCGGGCATCTCTAAGGGGCATCTTTTAACCAGTCCGTCCCTGTTTCCATTTGGGGAAGTCTGTACCACGCCCCTCTGAGAGCCAGCAACCGACCTGCACAGAGCCCCCGTGAGAGTGACTTGCCCAAGGACACACGCCACTACCCATGTTCCCTGTGCTTCCTCCCTTGGTAGTCTCACAGTCTCCGACATCATACCTTCTTTCCTGACTCCCCCTCCACCACCACCTCCTCCACCACCACCCCAAAAGTAGGGTGCAGCATCTAGACCATCCTTGCCTCCAAGAGCTAGGACAGTATCCAAGACATAGGGCAGAGTGAGTGGATGCTGACTGGCTGTTCAGTTGGAGGGTGACGGTACTGCTGACCTATCAAGACACAGAGGACACTTAGAGCTGGTGACACCTCAAGAATCACAGGGGTGTTTGTCACCCACACCAAAGGAATGGGGCTATAATGGTGTCACTGGTATTCCAAGCCAAAGGAATGAGCCCATAATGGTGGAATTCTAGGCTTCAGCTCCAAATGTGCTGGGGAGGCAAGAGAGGTGCCTGTGGGCACAGAAGCCATGCTCAAGCCAGTGACAGGAAAAATTGCCTGCTCTGACCAAGCGTGGGCAGCTTGCCACGGGCCCTGGTTCTGAGTACCGTCTCTCAAGTACTCATCCCTTGGTCCTGTCTAGCTCTGCTGGCTCACACACATGTTATGGGCGTCTGGATGACTAGGTAAGCAGTTGTCCATGTCCCAGCACCTTTCCTAGTCTGACATAGCCCCACCCTGGCCCAGCCTCACCAAGAGGGCTCAGGGGGCAAGGGGCCCAGCTCTCAGTGTCTCTGTGATTTTCCAAAACCTGAACAGAAACTCTCCCTGTTCCAATCCATCCTCCTCTGGACCCCCCACAGAACCCCAAGCTCGGGACCTGCGACCAAGCTGTAGCAGCTGTCCTTGAGGCTCCAGGGCTCTGGTACGCTAATCCCAAGCCTGTCAAACCTCCTGACAGAGTGGGTCTTCTCCTGCTAGGCCTCAGCTACCCCCTGAGCATGGAGCTAAAAGTTTCTGCACACAGCTTCCAACAGCTGGCTCATCTTTACTGACATCTGGACGCCCCTAAGATGTGACCTCGGCAGATGGCCCCTCCCCCTCCTACTGGACAAGCTTGGGCGGTTCTCTGAGTTCCTGACTGTCCTCAAATCATTTCTGTTGCTGTGATAAAATGCTCTCCCAAAAGCCACTTACAGGAGATAGGGTTCGTTATAGCTCAAAATTCCAGGTTACGGTCATTGAGGCAGCAGGAGGGAAGCAGCGAGCTACATCTGATCCAGTCAAGAGTGGAGAGAAATGTATCCGTGTCTGCTGCTCAGCTCACTTTCCTCACGCTTACGCAGTCTGGGACCCAAACTCATGGAATGGTGCCACTCACAGGGCGTTGGTGCCACTCACATGGTGCTGGGTCCTCCCACATCAGTTAAGATAATCAGGACATTGCCCATAGGCCAACCTGATCCAGACAATCCCTCACTGAGACTCACTTCAAGGTGATTCTACATTGTGTCAAGCTGACAGTGAGAACTATCACACCTCCCCAGAATCCCTACACCCCAGCTCACGAGGCTCTCACATTCCAGCAGGGCACAGCTCCTGAGGACTGTCCCACGCCTGGCTCTGTCCCCTCTCCCCACACACCTCTTGCTGACATACCCATTTGGGAGTCCAGTCAGCACGGATGGTTGCTCTGGAAGCAGGGCCAGCACTGGTGTAATCCAGCAGCCAACGTCCAGCTGGTCCTTGCTTCCCTCCCCTGTGCTGGAGGACCCTCTGAGGTCCTCTTCCTCCGCTGTGGACCACACGGTGGGGCAGACAGGACAAGAGGTTTCAAAGGCAAGTATCAGATCTAAGTCACAACCTGCAAGACAGCCCAGCACCGACAGGGCAGCTCCCGGAGGCGTCAGCCTCATGCATCCAAATATAAAATAAGTAAAACCCAACAGAGCAAAAGAACAGCGTTGGGCAGTCCTTACTCAAGAGGCCATCCAACTCAGTCTGGCTGGGCTCCCTTGAGATGACCAAAAGGCCCACAGTGCCAAGAGCACCAGGAGCAGGTTAAAACTCACAGAGCCCTCTGATAGCCTCAAGACCACGCCAACAAGTGCCCCACCCCGAGTTCTCTCGTGTGTGTGGGGGGGGGGGACAGTATGTGAGCATGTACATTTGTGGAGACGGGTCTGCACAGTGGTGAGTGGGCATGCAGAGGCCAGAGGTGAACACCCAGTATCTTCTTCAATCACTGAACCTGGAGTCCTAAGACTCGGCAGGACTGGCCAGCAAGCTCCTGGAATCCTCCGGTCTTCGCCACTTCAGCTCTGGGACTCGCTCGGGAAGAACTGCTGCACCAGCTGTCTATGTACGTGCCAGAGATTCAAAGTCAGGTCCTCACGCTTGCTCAGCAAGCCCTCTACTGACAGCGCCATCGCCCCAACCCCCAACAAGCTGTCGCAAACCAGGGCTTTTCAAGTGGTTCCATTTGGACTTTCATATTTTTTTTGGGCTT
Source organism: Peromyscus eremicus (assembly GCF_949786415.1). Taxonomy (NCBI): domain Eukaryota; kingdom Metazoa; phylum Chordata; class Mammalia; order Rodentia; family Cricetidae; genus Peromyscus; species Peromyscus eremicus. The sequence goes on along the minus strand of NC_081431.1, from coordinate 72,691,796 downwards.
TAAAGACAAATCTCATCCATCCCACATATGATTAAAAAGGAAATCAAACAGCACAGCAGGATTTATAAATGAAAGATCACTCCCTCCCCAGCACCCCGAAGGCAACCACTTCTTAGAAACTTCTCCGAATCGGACTCCTCCGGCAGCCATCTGATCTGTTCAACAGCATGTTTCATTCTTGAGTTTGACATTGGCCTCGCACCTCCACGCATCCCACACCTGCAGGATTACGGTGATGCTAGCCCTGGGGCCCCTCCCATCTGGAGGTCTCTGCATGGTCTAAAGGCCAGGCCTGGCCACTGTCCCCTATCCAAGATTCTCCAAGCTGGCAAACTGCTACTGTGTGGTTATTGCCCCTCCCCTACTTTGTGTGAGAGAGTGGTTAGGGAACTGGTAACAAAGATGTGTGATCATAAAGTTTAGTTCCACCCGGCATCATTGAAAGCATCCTTATCGAATGACGCAGTAGCTTGACTAGGTTTGGCTGGTATTAAGACAGACAGGTTCCCTCTCCCCTGCACCCTGGAGAGCAAGTGAGCAAATTCTGACACCGCCCCCTCCCCTGCCCGAGGTGTACCTGTTCATGTGCATATAAGTGTGTATGGAAATGCATATGGACATAAGTGCGTGTGCATGCATGTGTGCAAGCCTACTCTGTGCTTGTGTGTGTGTGTGTGTGTGTGTGTGTGTGTGTGTGTAAGGCTGGCCTTGGGTGTTTTCCTCTATCAGTCTCTATCCTATTTCCTGACACAGGGCCTCTCACTGAACTTGGTTCTCACTAGTTTAGCAAGAGTGGCTGGCCAGTCAGCCCCAGGGATCCTCCTGTCTCTGCCTCCACGGTCCTGAGACCATAGGTGTATTCTACTGATCTTGGCTTTTTATGTGAGTCCTGGGGACCACAGTCAGGTCTGCAGCCCCGAGTCCACAGCCTTGATCTGTCTACTGCTGCTTCCCAGCTGAGCCTTCTGCCTCTGTAGACAAGCCTTTAGTCTGTTCTCCCTCCTTCAGAAGTTTTTCGAAACATTACTTTATTCTTGGTTATTTGAAATTTCACAATTATATTGTTTAAATCATACTTTTTCCCTTCCCTTTAAAGTACTGGGGAGAGTCAGAGCTGTTTTAATGCGAAGATTTTTATCCTTCTGTTGTGATCAATTCTCTTTTAAGAATTCTTTCATAACCTTCTTCCGTCTGTTTTTTTGTGTTTCATTAACTCAGACTTCTATGAGTCATAGGATTCATAACTTGCTTTCATGCCCCGCCTTTCCCAACGCTCCTTGGGAACGCTGTTCCTGTCTGGTCTTTTTATTCTTCTTCCACAAAATCTCCATGAAATCTCACCTTCCGTTTGTTTAATGAGCTTTGTTTCAATCACCATCATCTGAACTAGTTTTTTTAAGTTATTGTCCCGCATACTCTTATTTAGTATCATCCTCTTCTCTTTTCAGGCATGTGATGCTTTCTAGTACCTCCTGGGATATCAACGCTGATGTTTTCATTTCCTTCTTTTGTTGTTTGTTTGGGTCTGTTTGTTTTAAGACAAAGTCACATTTAGTCCATTTTGGTCTTTCTCTGTACCGAAGGATGACCTTGAACTTCAAATCCTGCCGCTTCAGCCTCCCAAATTCTGAGATTACAGGCATGAGATACCATGGCCAGTTTGTGTGGTGCTGGGGATGGAACCCAGGGCTTCATGAATTCGAGACAAGCACTCTACAGACTGTCACACTGCCAGCCCTTCGTCTCCTCCCAAGGCTGCTGTTTGAGGACCATGTTTCCCAGCTGTTTACACAGGCACTGCTCTCCTACACCCTCAGCTGCCATCTCAGCCTCAGATGTCCATTCCCACAGAAAGAAGGACTTTGGCTGGAACCTTGCCCGGGAGTTTTGCATACGAGTGGGGCTTGTCCAGCAGTAGCCTCAGGGATTCCACTGGGGATCTCTGAGTGCCAGAGAGCTCCAGACTTGGCTCTGTGGCCCAACAACTACAGGATTTGCCTGATAGACTTTTGACTCTACAAGCAGCCCACAAATGTCCATTATGTCACTGTCAACCGTCATTGCTATCACCACCACCACCATCATCACCACCACCATCACCACCACCACCATCATTATCAACATCATTAATATCATTACCACCATCTTCACCATCACCATCATTATCAACATCATTAACATAATCATCACCACCATTTCATCATCATCATCATCATCATCATCATCACTACCACCATCTTCATTCACCACCCCCCCTCCACCACCACCGCCGCCGCCACCACCACCACCACCACCACCACCACCACCATCACCACCATGACCACCATCACCATGACCACCACCAGAGAAACACTGAAATTCTGTTCATTCCACACAGCAAGTAGAAGAGAGATGTCAACAGCTGTTGTTTATTTTATTTATACTTTTGTATGTTTGAACATGCGTGTGGCACATGCATATGTGTGCGTGGAACATGTGAAGGCCTCACATCAATGTCTGACCTCTTCTTCAATCACTCCCCACCTAATTTTTTGTGTCAGGTCTGTCACTGACCCTGAGGCTCACTGATTCAGTTAGACCACTAGCAAGTGAGCATGGGGGACCACATGGTCTTCACCTGGAAGAACTGAGATTGCAGGCACTTGATGCTGGATCCAGCTCTTCTACGTTGGTTCAGGGGACAAGGCTTAGGAGTTTGAACAGTAAGCATTTTATACACTGAGTCATCTCCCTGGCCCCGATTTCTGATTTATTTTCTTAAATCTACAATATAGTGTAAATAGCACAGGTGTTACCATCCTAACCACTGTAGGGAACAGCCCACTGGCACCGAATACCTCAACACTATCATGAAGACACCATCCATCCCAAGAACCTTTTCATCTCAAACTGAATGTCTGCGCTTATCAGAGACTCTTATCCCCTCTTCCCAGCTCCTGCCAACAGTCATGCTGTCCTTACTTTATGAGTATGAGTAGTCTAGGAGTGAGATCATCCTGTATCTGTACTTCTGGGACTGGTTTATTTCATTGGGCATCATCTGTGTTACGGTGTGTTGGTATTAACTGTGTTTTTCTGAGTAATACTCCACTACATGATCATGCAACCTTTGTTTATCCCTTCACACTTCGCTCATTTAATCCCAAAGTAACGAGAATAACACCCGGACAATACTGCACACCTGCCCTTGCCCTGACATGGCCGATGGCTAATCAGCATCTCAGAGATGGCACCCAGCCCCCTCTGCCCACTTCCTTCTCGCTTTCTGTCACTTGTCCCCAGGCTCACAGCTCACTTCTCCATCTACATGGGTGGGCTTCCTGACCAAAGACTAGCTATTTTCAGTAGGAACACAAAGCTACCACCATTTGGAGTAGAAAAAGGCCAAAGAGCTAATGAGAATTCTTTCTCTACCCATTTCCCTCCCCAGTGGCCCTTGCTGCCAGGCCCTTCTAGAAAGTTCCCCAGAATAGGACAGGGGATGGGAAACAGTCTCCAGTGTTCATATTCTTGTCTGGATACTCAAGGACTCACAGGTGTGGCTGGAGAGATGCTCAGTGGAAAAAGTGCTTGCCACACAAGAGTGAAGACCTGAGTTCAATCCTTGGAACCTAAAGCCGGAGACAGTAGCATGTGTCTGTAATGCTGGCACTCCTGAAGCCAAATGGGAGGTGGAGACAGGCGAATGCCAGAAGTTCACAGGCCAGCTAGCCTGACCTGCTGTTTTGAACAATAGTGTGGCAGGGAAGGATTAACACCTGAGGCTGTGTTCTGATCTGAACAACACACACACACACACACCGGTGGTAAGGAAAGAACAGAGTCAGGAAGCCAGGGCCTTCCTGGAGGAAGCTTACAGCTAGCGTTCCCTCCCCACTCTGGGTGCATGTCTCCAGGTCTGATTAAATGGGGAGTGGGGCTACAGAGTTCTGAACAGCGGAGCGTCCAGTCCAGGCTACTGGTAAAGCCCAGGCCAGAGCAGGGGTCTGTGCCCACGCACTTTCAGCTGGTCGCACCCATCCTGTCCCATCCGACTCCATCCCAGGAGTTGAGAAAAGCATTCTTCCCGAGTTCAGAAGCCAAGAGTATCTGTAGCACTTGCTCAGGTATACACAGCGGTCCAACAAGATGCAGCCTGCATTATTCATGCCTGCTCTCTCCTTCCCAGCTTCTGAGGGAGGCTGCCTTCATGGAGCAGCCTGCTTGCTCACTCCAAAGGGCTGCTCTGAGCACTGGCCCTGCAGGGGCCTAAGCGCCTGCCATTAATAAAAGATAAACAAGAAGCATTCACCATGGTGACATCTGCTACATGGGCCCCCCAGCAGGTCTCCCCCCTTTCTGGGCTTTGTAGCCCCATGTGGTAGGGAAGAGGGCTTGGCAGGAACCCAGCTGTCTTCTAAGCCTCCATGCAGAGGCCCTGGCCTCAGCTGGATTAAATCAGCCACCTGGCTCAGAATAGGAACCCACCACGACCACCCCTGTCCCCCACGTGGCCCACTAGGCACTTCTGAGAGCCAGGGTCTCCCGGCTCACGCTAGGAGGGCAATCAGAGTGGTACAGGGCTTCCCAGCCTGACAGGCCCCCGCTTGTCATCATCCCCACTGGAAGTCTTAGGCCCTGGCAAGCTCAGGAACTGCCAAGGTTCTGCCTCCCTTCCATCACGGGAGGCTCAGGAGGGCACCCTGCATCCTCCAGCTCTGGGCCCACCACCTTCTCCTTGGCTAGCCAGTCACCCATCTCTTTCTTCCTGGTCCCCAAAGGCTCAGTTGTGGGTCTCTTCCTCAGAGCTGTTCCTGGAGATTTTACGCCTGTGTGTCCCTTCCTCCATAGACACATTAAAAAACGTCCTTTTACAGGCTGAGGAGATGGCTCAGTGTGAAAGTGTTTGCTCTACAAGAAGGAAAACCCAACTTTGATCCTCAGAACCCATAGGGCAAGCCAGGTGTGATGGTGTATGCTTATGATCCCAAGAGCTGGGGGTGGGGGTAAACAGGCAGCCCCTGGGGCTTAATGGCTTTGTATCTAGTTGGTGAGCACCAGGTCAACAAGAGATGCTACCTCCAAAATAAACAAACAAACAAACAAACAAACAAATAAATAGTGACAGTACCTGAGGAATGCCACCCAAAGATGTCCTCTAGCCTCCATATACAAGTGCACACATGGGCATACACACCCACAACCACCACCGCCCCCTCACCCAGAAAGAGAGAAACAGAGACAGACAGAGAGAGAGAGAGAGAGAGAGAGAGAGAGAGAGAGAGAGAGAGAGAGAGAGAGAAGCAATACTCTACAATGTTCTGGTTTAAACAGGAGTGACACAAGCTTCTGGACTGCCTTATAGTCACTCATTGGCTTCCAATTCGGCCTACCAAGCCGAACCGAGCAGCCGACACTGTTTTACGTGCAGGATCCCCAGGGCCAACCTGAGGGGCTGGCTCAGCCAGGTGTGCCCAGGACTGCCCCAGGAATGCCCTCTGTCCTCAGCAAACCAGATCAGCTAGCCACCTCTGCTGGTCTTCCTGTCCACACTGAAAACAGTCAAGACTGAATTACCATCGCCAGCCTACAGACACACACACACACACACACACACATACACACACACACACACACACACACACACACTGACACACACACTGACACACACACACACACTGACACACACACACACACACACACATACACACACGCCTGAAGAAGAGCCAAACCATCACTAGGAGACGGCATGGCTGCAAGGTCTAGAGACCCTTCGTCCTCAGCAATGAGGTCCTCCAGACATCCAATGAATGATGGGCCTGGGTCCTGCTGGGTCTCTGACCCAGCTGGGTCTTCCTAAGCCTCCAGTTTCCCACTCTAGCACAGAGAGGGTTATGGGAGCATGTCAGGAGCCACGCTGTAATTCCTTCAGCCTGGATTCTAGCAAGAAGGAAAAGTCCAGAATACAACCTATCACATGAGCTACATATTCCAAGGGCCCTGCCCAGGACCTAGCCAGTGAAGAATATTCACAGGCAAACGGAAATGGAAAGCTGAGTGTGCACCCTGTGAGGACCTCTGCACACCCTCATACCTACCTATTCCCTGGAGTCCATCAGGAAACCAGGGCCCAGAGAAGCCAATAAAGGCCCTAAGTTCTCTGGTATAGCATAGGCCAAAGCAGAACATGAAACCACCTGGGGCTCCTGGCTGCTATGCACATTGCTTTCTGACGCTCCCAGGAGCACCCCACAGACCCTGGCTACCTAAGACAGGATATCTGAGAAGGGGTGCAGAGGCAGCTAACCTGGACAGCTGGGAGAGGAGTCGAGGTTCAGGGGGCGGTGGGGGCGGTGGGGGGAGTCTGGGCCTCTCAGCTGGAAGGCAGGAGCAGCCTGATCTGGTTGGCTTCTACAACATAGAATGCTGGAGACTCTTCTCCCTGCAGCAGCACCAGGAAGCAGCAAGGAGGGGTGAGGCCTCAGCTCACATCGCCCTTCCCTCCCTTATTCCTTCCTTCCAGGCACAGAGCAGGATGCTGAAGAAGTTAGCCCGCTCCTCACCTTCACCTTCAGTCACACAGCGGCACACAGCAGAAGGTGTGCACCAGGCTGCACGGGCCAAGGAGGCAGCATGGAGAACTCATAACCACCAGCTCTAGGAGGTTTAGGGGTCAGCAGGATTGGGGCGTCCCAGAAGGGAATTGTCCCGTGAGGTGCAGATTTCTATACAAAAATCACGCCGTGTACTTTGTGTGTGCTTCTTGTCTTCATCCCCCGGAGCAGGCACTACACATATGTGCCACTTCGCTTAGCTTTTTTACATGGATTCTGGGGATCCAGCTCAGGGCCTCCTCCATCTCTCCAGACCCAGGAAATGAGGCTTACACCCAAGTAAGGCTAGAGTCATTCATCCGTAAGCAAATTAGGCTTAAAGTCATTAGTCAGCTAGAGGAAACACTAGCAAACTGAAACTCGGGGACCACGTCTGTCCCCAGCTTGCTTTAATGCCACGCGGTCCCCAGTGGATCACAACATACATTCTATGTACTCTCCATGGCAGGCAGCTATGACCAAGATCCTGCATGTGGCCTGGAAGGACAAAGACCTACCTACGGCTTTCTGCAGACAAGGACTGCTGATGTGGACCTAGGGACTGTCCAGCACACACTGCCAACAATTGGGGCTAGAGCTGGGGAGAGATCTCAGTCTGTAAATCAACTGCCACACAAGCATGGGGACCTGAGTGTAGGTCTCCAGCACAACATTAAATCAGGCCACAGTGGCGCAAACCTGTAACCCCAGCACTGAGGTGGGTGGACAGCAGAGGATGGGAACAGAGGCAGAGGCAGGAGGATTTCTGGAGTTCACTGGCTGTAAGCATAGCCAAATAGTGAGCCCCAGCTTCAAGTAAGAGACCCACTCTCAAAAAGCAAGGTGCTAAGTGATTGAGGAAGGCACAAATGCACACAGCCACATGAACACATAGATATAGTACATACACAAGGAACCAGGGATGCTCTGGGACGTCAGAGAAGACCCTGCACAGTGAGCTAAATGGTGAGCTAAAAGGAAATAGAACTGTCCAGAAGAAGGTCAGGCCTGGGGTCAGGCCAGAACATCTGCAGACCCTCAGCACCTCTCTAGTCAAAAGCCCTTGATAGTCTAAGACCATGGGACAGCAGCTCACAGGGTCAAGCCCAACTACAACCTCGTCGTATGGAGCTGTAACCAGAGTGTAAGCAGACACTGTCCTCCCTGAGATGCTCTGGCAGAGCCAGGAAGGATGCAGTGTCTTCATCTGCCTCTCTTCTTACCCCTGTGCTCCACTGCTGGGTTGTCATGGACTTAGAACTGTGGCCTGAACAGCTTCTGGGTACAAACACTTGCACCCCAGTAACCCATTGTCAGTTGAAAAGAGAAGTTAAGCAGAAAATCCAAGAAGCCAGGGAGTTGGCACAGTCAGTAAAGTGCTTGCCACCCGAATGTGAGGACCCAAGTTCCACCCCCACAACCCATGTGAAAAAGCCACTCATGGTGATACACGCTTGGAATCCCAGCTCTGGGGAGACAGAGACAGTTGAGTCCCAGGGGCCCAGCCAGCCAGCCTAATCAGTGAGTTCCAGGTCAATGAGAGACCCTGTTTCAAAAAGAAGATGGAGGGCGCCTTAGAAATGACACTGAGTTGACCTCTGGCTGCCACATTTACGTGACACACACATATGCCTCCAAATACATGAATACATATACATAAGAGAGAAAATAGGGTGCACTGAAAATACCCTGCACATACCCTGTGGACTGTACATCTCAGCTCAATACCCAATGTGGAACATCAACTGTTCTCATGACTGTGGACCCAAACAGATCACTAGCTGGGACAATTTCCAAATTCACAATGCTAAGTAAGGTTCTATTGACTGCATATCACTTTCACCCATGTGCAGCTGAATGGGTCAATTGAACCATCATAAGTAGCTGGTGTTGCCCACATATAAAACCTGCTGCCTTGGGCTTACTGCTTGGCCATGTGATACATGGAAAGTTAGGCTGAAACCATCCAGATGAGTAACCCTGGGCACACTGCACCCAGCCTGAGCCAAGGCATCTGAAGGAGGGATACCAGGTGGCTGGGGGCTTCCAGCAGGAGGAGAGGAACCAGCCTAGCCTACAGTACGAAGCTCAGTAAATGCTGGCGGCTACCTCACTGTCAACACATCCCAAAACACGGTCCTGCCAAACAGGCCTTTTCCCTAAGAGGTCTTCTAAGATACGCAACCACTTAGAAAATACCTCATCCTGTGCTGTACCAAAAGTGGTTTCTTTTTTTCTCTGAGACTGGATCTCCTGTAGCACAGGCTGGCCTTGAACTACCAAATTGCCTGCCTCCACCTCCAGAGAGCTGGGGTAACATGCACAGTATCATGCCCTGTTTCTGTAGTGTGGGAACCGAACCCAGACCTCTGTGTGTGCTAGGCAAGTGCTCTACCCGCGGAGCTCCACGCCCAACCCCAAATGTGCCTCTCTCGGTACCTTAGTGTGGAAGCATCTCCTCTTGACCCTAATTTGACCAGATTTCCACATGGATCAGCACACGGCTGTTTAACGGTGATTGTGGATGTCTGTGTTTCTAGTAAAAAGCCTTCTGCGTGAGACTGACTTGAAGGACTTAGTGAGCTTGTCTCTGCGTCCACCTTCCTGGAAACGACCTAACTTTGTTCTTTGCAGCTGAAAAAGTCCATGTAAAAATGCACATTTTCTTACCCGGTCCACCACTGGATGCTAGGCTGGTTCCATAACATAGCCAGTGTGGTTGGCTCTGCTATAACAGGGTGAGCAAGTGTCCCTGTGAGGCGTCCACGTGGAGTCCTTTGGGGAAATGTCAGGAGTGGTACAGCTGGGTCATATGGTAAATCTATTTTCAGGGTTTTGTTTTGTTTTGTTTTGTTTTGTTTTGTTTTGTTTTGTTTTGTTTTGTTTTGTTTTGTTTTTGAGAAATCTCTCTCTTTTGTGATTTCTAGATTTTATACAGATACATAAAGTCATGTGTATGTCTTAAGTTAGGGTTTCTATTGTTGTGATAAAACACCGTGACCAAAAGCAACTTGAGCAAAGAGGGTTTATTTCAGTTTACAGTTCTTAAGTCACACTCCACCACTGAGGGAAGTCAGGACAAGAACTCGAGACAGGATCCTGAAGGTAGGGGCTGATGGAGGAACACCGCTAACAGGCTTGCTCCTTACAGCTTGCTCGGCCTGCTTTGATACCATGCAGGACCACTAGCCAGTGAGTGGCACTGCCCACAGTGAGCTGGGCCCTTCCACATCAACTGTCAATCAAGAATATGCGCTATAGGCTTGCCCCCAGGCCCCAAACGACTCCAGCCTGAGCCAGGTCAACCTAAAACTAGCCAGCACAACATTTAAGATAGGAAAGAATAAGTGGAACTGTCTATGAAACAGAGGAGACCAATGGGATAGAGAAGAGGGAAGAAATAGAAGGTAGGGGTGTGACGGTTAATCTCAATTACAACTGATGACGTCAAACATCGTCTGAGAGATAAGCCCCTAGGCATGCCTGTGGGGATTACGGGAGATTATCATGGTTAGGTTAATTAAGGACAGAAGTCCTGCCCAGTGTGGGTGGCATCATTCCCTGGGCTGGAATCGTGGACTTAGTTTCTTGACTTTGGGGTACAATGTAACCAGCTGCCTCAAGCTCCCACTGTTGACTCCCCTGCCAGACAGACTATCCCCTCAAACTGTGGACCAAATAAGTCCTCCTTCCTTAGTGATTTTCTTACAGCAACAGATAGAGAGTATAGGGGGAAATGAAAAAAAAAATGGAACAATGTACACTTGTATGAATTTCTGTTCGAATGTTAGAGCCAGCAAGACGGCTTAGCAGGTTAAGGTGCTCACCCAGAGTCTGATCTCCGGGAGTCACATGGCTGAAGGACAGGAGACTCTTACGAGTTGTCCTCTGATCTCCACAATCATGCTGCGGCATGCAGGCGTGCATGTGTGAGCACACACACACACATAATTTTTCAGACGCTTCTTTGAATTTATTCCCAGATGATCTATAAATCTACTTCCCTTGTGTTCGGCTAACAGGTAAAGTCTGAAGTCCAAACGGTTGTCTTTCCTTCAGAAACTATACCAGAGACCAGGTGTGGTGGTGCACGCTTTTAATTCCAGCACTTGGGAGGCAGAAACAGACAAACCTCTGTAAGCTCAAGTCAAGCCTGGTCTACATAGCAACTTCCGGGCTAGCCAGAGCTTGTAGTGAAGGAAGAAAAAAAAAGACAAACCAAAGACAGAAACTACAGCTGTGTATTTGTAGGTAATAATCATAGGGAAGGCCCTTTAACTACCAGAGCAGTGGGTAAGAAGCCCAAGGGACCAAGGCCAGCCCTCACCAGCCAGGTAACTTGACCATGAAGCAATGATTATCTCTTCAGCAAAGTCGGAGTTCCTCATGAGCTTCACCCCGAGTCCTCCACGTACACGCTCAAATCGGCACTAACTCAGGCACCAGGTGCTTCATACGGCACTGTTTGGAAACGGCAGAAGACTGGCAGTCTAAGCACCCATCAGAAAGGGGTCTCGTTAAATGAATCACGGCCCGTCTGTATAATGGAGTAGCAGACAGCCATAAAAATAATGAAGAAGCGTTTCTTTCTGGTGCGGAACAATCTGCAAGATGCATTGATAGGGAAAGCGAGAGAGATGCCGACGATTGCATTAGGAAGTATATACATGAATGAATGTGTGTATACAAATTTATAGATAAGCACACATTCATAAATACTCCCGAATTATGTATGAGTTACACGTGCTCATCTAGAATATCTCCCGACGACGGACATATAGCAAACAGGAAACACCAGTGCCTCTGGGGAGCGGAACCAGTTGGCTTCCTGGGGGGTGAGGTCGGGAAACAGGGTTCTCAGCAGACAGTCTTTTACCTTGGTCAAATCCCTTTCCTGTAATCGCAACTCCAGGACAGCCAGGGCTACACCGAGAACCCCTGTCTCGAAAGACCCCAAACCAATTCTTATCAAATAGACTGTTTTGTGTGTGCAGAGGAGGGGTGAGCATGCGTCTGTGTGGACACATGGTCCAGAGGTTAATATCAGTGTCCTCCTTGGCCACTCTCCACCTTGTTTGCTGAGACAGCATCTCTCACTGACCCTGGAACTCACTCGTTGGCCAGCGAGCTCCAGGCACCCACTGATAAATCTCTGCCTTCCCTGTGGGAGGTTACAGACATGAGCCGTGTGTGCTTGAGGATTTGAACAGGTTCTAGGGCGACTAACTCAGGTTGTCATGCTTATACAGTAAACATTCTACCAACCGAGTCACCCCCCCCCCAGTCCCCAGATCTGTGTTTCAATGGACAAGCACCACACTGCAGGTTGAGTCCTTTATCTGAGCATGGCTGAGTCAATGCCCTACACATTACGGGATTTGGAATCTTTCGGATTTCAGATTGCATGTGCACAATGGAGTTTCTTGGGCTGGGGACTCAATCAAAGCACGGGATTCAGTTTCAGCACACAGCCTAAAGGTCATTCTGTTCTCAGCGCAAAGCTTCACAACATACAACTTTCCATGGGTGGTGTCCTGTCGGTGCTCAAACATATTCGTATTTTTAGCCTTCTGTAAGAGGGATACTGCATGTCAGCTGGATGATGCGTCATGTGAGCCATTCTATTTTAAACAGTTAAATAGTACTGAGGAGATGCCTCAGTCAGTAGAGTGCTTAAGGACCCAAGTTTAAATCCCAGAACCCACCTAAAGAAGCCAGGTATGGTGGCATGTGTTTGGAATCACAGAACTGGGGATGCAGAAATGGCTGGATGCCCTGGGACTCACTGGCCAGACATCTGGTGAGTTCCAGATCAACAAGGTGAATGGGTACCTAAGGGACAACACTCAAGGTTGTCCTCTGGTCTCCACAATGACACACACATACATACATGTGTATATACACAGATAATGAAATAAAATGCCAAAATAAATAAAAACTTAATAAGAAGCCAAACACTTCTAACAATTCATCCAAAATAGTAAAGGAGAGGATGGGAGAAGGGCTACAGTTAGCGTTTTGAGACCACAGCAGTGACAGCAGCAATCACACACACACACACACACACACACACACACACACACACACACGTAGCACAAATCTTGAAGAGTCTTGTTAATAAAAACAAACCCGGAGCCAGGTACTGGGGTCAACGCTGGAAGATCAGAGAAACAGAACAAGCCACAGCCACCTCACCTCACCAATTCCTCAGCTGATCCTGTTTCCTCAGAGTGGAAGCCTCTGAGTCCTCATCCACATGGATCTCAGCTGAACTGCTGCTCAAAAGCCTGAAAGCTTAACCAGCCCTAGTTCCTGGTTTTCACGCCTTATATACCTGTCTGCTTTCTGCCATCACTTCCTGGGATTAAAGGCATGAGTCACTATGCCTGGCTGTTTCCAGTGTGGCTTTAAACTCACAGAGATCCGGATGGATCTCTGCCTCCCAAGTGATAGGATTAAAGGCATGTGTGGTACCATTTTCTGGCCTCTGTATCTAGTGGCTGTTCTGTTCTCTGACTCCAGATAAGTTTATTAGGGTGCACAGTATTTTGGGAAACACAATATCACCACACACATACACATATATCTCATATATACACATCCTCATATATATCATCACACACACACACACACACACACAGGTCCCACTAAGCATCTGTACTAGGGAGTACAGGTGGGGAGGTGGGGGTCGTGGGGAGGTGGGGGTCGTGGGGAGGTGGGGGTCGTGGGGAGGTGGGGGTTGTGGGGACTGTCCTTGCAAAGGTGTCAGCACAGCCATAAGATGGTCATGTGACCTGCAAGAAGGACACGGGATGGGCTAGCACTCCAGTGGGAAGGAGCAGGCCTCTGGCAACCTCCACCTTTCTTCAGCCTGTAAAAGCCTTGGTCCGCATCCTGCAGGCTGAGGGGGACTCAGGCAGCGGGGTTCAGAAGAAGGGCAGAGGCGGCTGAGGATTTCCTCCTCAGAAAACCGACCACTTCGCAGGTCTCTTGCTCAGGGGAGGATAACAATTACCGTCCTTTCCCAAAATATGGGGTCTGTCTCTCTGGTCCTCTACCTTTAATCTGCCTTGGGAAAGAGAACAGCGACTACTCACTCATGGGGAGACTGAAAGCTTTCCAGACAGAGGATGCGGGAACACCTGCCCAGATGTGCAGGAGGATGGCGAGCAGAGGACCACCTGAAGGTGGAAGACAGAGGGCCCCGGGGTCAGCGGGAAGGCTTGAGCTGGGGCTGGTGGCCCGGGGGCCAGGATGAGCGTCAGTGTCGTGGAGGCAGGGGTGGTGGTGGTGGTGGTGCATGTATGTCTGCGGGTGTTCACACCTGTGCATGCACCTGTGAAGACTGAAGGAGAATATGGGGTATTCTGCTCTATCCCTCTCCACTCTTGAAATAGGGTTTCTCACTGTCCTGGTCTGTCATTGTTAACTTGACTCAAGCTAGAGTTATCCGGGATAAGGAACCCCGATTGAGAAAATGCCTCCATCAGATTGCCTGTGGACAAGTCTCTAGGGCATTTTCTTGGTTAATGATGTATGTGGGGGAGCCCAGCCCACTGTGGGCAGGGTCACCCGTGGGTAGATGGGCCTGGGTTGTGTGAGAAAGCAGGCCGAGCAAGCCAGAAGGAACAAGCCAGTGAGCAGCGATCCTCCATGACTTCTGGATCAGTTCCCGCTTCCAGGCTCCTGCCCTGACTTCCCTCAGTGATGGACTGTGACTTGAGAACTGTGGGAAGAAACAAACCCTTTATTCCCCAGCTGGCTTTTGGTCATGGTGTTCATCATAGCCACAGAAGCTCCAACTAGGACAGACCCGAACCCCAGTGGCTGCACCCCTGATGAAAAGCCTGGGTGCCCTCCGGTGCCCAAAGCACAGATACACCACGCAGGCTGCACTGTTGCCCTCTTCTTGGGAAATAGGTAGAGGCTAATGAGGTCTCTCCAGAAGGTTTGCGGTCACAGATTTGAGCCTCACCAGGTAAAGAGTTAAACAGACAATCTCATCCCACCCCACTTTAAACCCCAAGCCATACAGAAAGAATAGAAAACTGATCCCAAACCTGAACTGCTCCTAAAGACCTGGTAATCAGGGCTGCTGAGATGGCTGAGGGGGTAAAGGTACTTGCTGCCAATTCCCCATTCTAAGTGTGTCCTTTGACCTCCACACCCACTCCATGGCATCTGAGCACACACACACACACACACACACACACACATACACACACACACACACACTCACACACACACACACACACACTCACACATCACGCATACAGACAGACAGACAAATAAATAAATGTGGTTTTTAAAATTAAAAAAAAAGAAGACTTTAAAGACCCTGGCAAGCATCCAGAAGACCACTTTGGGAAGAACACTCAGGCCAGGCAAATTTCCTACAGCTAAATCCCTACTCATTACCCCAAATTACAAAGTGCATGCAAACACACTCATGGGAGAGAGGAGCAGACGGCAGCAGAAAGAGCCTGGAGTCAGCTTAATAAAGGGTTAAGAATGCCTAAGCGAAAAGTGATGGGCGATTGAAAGAGGAGGTAAAAAGTTGTGAGAATGGAGAACACCACAGAAGGAGAGGGCCGAGAGAACAGGACAGAGGCACGATTCAAAGGGATTGTGTTTGGCTAAAGACTTGGGATTCAAGACTCATATGACTTCCAAAAGAGCTGGAGGTAGCTCAGTAGCTTGGTACACTACAGATTATGAAGCACAAGTTAAATGCCTAGCCGAGTGCTCAGAAGAGTGTGGGTTCTGTACCCCATACCTCAGACACACAGAAACAGTCACCAACCAAGAACGAGAGGCCTATGAGAACGACAGGTGAGGATACTGCTAATAAATCGCTGATTGAAAAATGAGATATGGGCCGGGCGGTGGTGGCGCACGCCTTTAGTCCCAGCACTCGGGAGGCAGAGCCAGGCGGATCTCTGTGAGTTCGAGGCCAGCCTGGGCTACTAAGTGAGTTCCAGGAAAGGTGCAAAGCTACACAGAGAAACCCTGCCTCGAAAAAACAAAAACAAAACAAAACAAAACAAACAAACAAACAAACAACAAAGTTAACTGAATGCCAGCAACGAGAAATTGGGAGCCGTGACTTGTAGACACACATGCCATTTACAGCAGCAGCAAAGGCCGATGAGGGACCAGGGCTTGGTTCAGCTGGCTAAGCGCTTGCCACTCCAGCACACGCACACGGACCTGAGTTTGGACCCCCAGCGACAGTGTCTGCCATCCCAGTGCCGGGAGGCAGAGACATGGCATCCCAGAGCTGGCAGGCCAACCAAGCACAGTCAAATCATTAGACTTCAGGTTCAGGGAGGGACACTGTCCCAAAACATAAAGCGGAGATCAATTCATTGGAAAACACCCAATGTCAACCTTTGGCTTTTACGCACATCTGCACCCTCACACACATACACACACTCACACACATGAACATGCACACGTGCACATATAAGTGATTACATATAAATTTAAAAAAGTATAACATACAATTGTTGCCTAACAAACCAACCCATGCCCTAAGATCACGACCAAGCAAAGACTGGATTTAGAAAGGATATGACTGAGAAATGGTTAGCATCTCTTTAAAAATGGTTTTTTCAGAAAAGGAAACTGAGCACAGGAGACAGACACGCACATGAAGAACCTCGCATGTCCAGTGCACAGCAAATGAGGAGAATACACACTGGAGCAGGCTCATTCATGTTTGCTGGATTGATAAAACATAAAATAAAATGAAATCATGAATCAGCCATTACGTAAGTGGAGATGAGAAACTTGCCTAGCTGCTTTGGAGAGCAGTTTGACAACATCTAATAAAGCTGAAAAGCCGTGAACACTAAACAAGCCAGCAATTATTTTCAGATGATGATGATGATGGTGATGGTGATGATGATGATGATGATGATGATGTGTGTGTGTGTGTGTGTGTGTGTGTGTGTGACAGAGAGGAAGAGAAAGGGAGAGAGATGCATGGACATGCATGCACAAGCCAGGGACTGTGTGGCATGGCCAGAGGACAACTTGTAGGAGTCAGTTCTCCAATGTGGGGGTCCTGGGGATCAAACTCAGGTTGGCAGGCTTGGTAACAAGCACCTTCACCCACTAAGCCATCTTGCCAGCCCAGAAGACAACAGCTGTACCCACATAAGGCTTCAGGATTTAAAACGTTTATGGAGACACAGATAAAGAAGTACATTTCGCCGGGTGGTGGTGGCGCACAACTTTAACCCCAGCACTCGAGAGGCAGAGGCAGGTGGATTTCTGTGAGTTTGAGGCCAGCCTGGTCTACAGAGCTAGTTCCAGGACAGGCACTAAAAACTACACAGAGAAACCCTGTCTTGAAAAAAAAAAAGTACATTTCACATCATATTCTCTCTCTCTCTCTCTCTCTCTCTCTCTCTCTCTCTCTCTCTCTCTCACACACACACACACACACACACACACACACACTCATCTGTGCACGCACATACACACAATTCAAGAAAGTATAACAATGCTTGACAACCGCATGTCATGCACTGTGATACTCGTTTCATCTTTTCATGCTATAACTGGGACTGGGAGGTGTCTCCATTGGTGAAGCATTTGCTTTCCAAGCATGAGGACCGGAGTTCAGAGAAGAAGCTGGGTGTGGTGGCTCACACCTGTAATCCTAGCTCTGGGGTGGGAGAGACGGGAAGAGTCTAGGTTCAGTGAGAGGCCCTGTCTCAAAAAAAAAAAAAAAAAAGAAATCAGGAGCCATTGAGGAGGATACCTGGCATCAACCTCTAACCTCCACACATACACATATACACATAAACACACAGGCACATACTACACACACACACACACACACACACACACACACACACACACACACACACACGCGCGCGCGCGCGTGCGCGCGCGCACATCCTATGAAGCACAAAGCTGATTTCACAACTCCTGTCCTCAGAAGCTCCTACCCTGTGGACATGGGGGAGGTGCTCGTCCATGGCAACTGTGGATGAAACAACAAACACAGCCCAGCAGTTTAAGAGACTTCTTCTGTGTGCTCGAAATATTAAATATTTAAATGTATCCAGTCGAGTCTAAGTGTGGATGAAGCGTCCCTGTCCTCAGAGTTCCACATCCACAGACTCAAGGACTACAGACTTAGTAAATGTCTGCAAAAAAACAAAAAAACAACTCGTCCAAGAGGTGGGGAGTCGGCTGTCAGTAAAGCGCCTGCCACACAAGTGTGAGACCCTGGGTTCAAATCGTGTCAAAAGATGGGCGTGATGTGCCATGATCGCATCATTGGGAAGGTGGAGACAAGCAGACTCCTGGGGCTCACTGGCCAGTCATTCTAGCCTATTTAGTGAGGCCTCCCTGCCTGACACCCACAGTTGTCCACTGACCATGTGTGCACGCACACCCTGTCATACATGAACATGCACGAACGATGATGATGATGATGATGATGATGATGATGATGGTGATGATGATGATGATGATGGTGATGATGATGGTGATGATGGTGATAAATTCCAAGTCAGGCTGGTGTGCTGTGAGCTCTGACTTCCGCCTGGCCAGCCACGTCTACTCCATATCCACTAAGCAGCTAGCCAGCCACCTGGCTGTTCAAGGACTGCCCTCAGCTGCCTTCCGAAGGCCTGGCGCTGACTTCCAATTGAGTTTTAAACTTTGGTTTGTGGATTCTTATGAAAGAGAATCCTAAATCCAAGGCCCAAGTGTCCCTAAATGGCCTGCCTGTGTCCCAGCTGCCAGCCAGGAGGTTTGGGGAGCTAAAGGGACGCTCTAGGCCCAGGGCTCTTGGCACTCCTCAGCTCCGCTGGTTACCACAGGGTGGTGCTCAGGGGGAGGTGACGGCTCTGATGACCGGTGTCCAGGGACAGCTGGAGAGCACAGCTCATGGAGGGGTCTGCTCACACACATTAGGGGTTGAGACTTCCAATCCGCCCTCAGATTAGCCCTGCAAAGAGACCTGTTTCTTTGGCTGCTCTGGGTGGGGAAGCAGGTCTCAGAGAGATGCGGTGACTGCTCTAAGGTCACACAGCTGAGGAACAGCAGATAGGTGCTCAGGCCCTGAGGAAGAAGCCGCCCTTCGCGCACAGAGCAGGCACTGGTGGGTCTTCCTCAGAGGCTGGGTCTCCAGTCACACTGCCCCTGCAGCCTGGGAATCCCACTCCAGGAGGGAGAGCCATCTCCTAGCCATGGAGGCACAAGAAGAAATAAAAGAAAGAGAAGTTCAAAGAGACTGTGCAGGCAGAGAGGGAGACGAAAGGAAAGGGGCCTTAAGAAAGTTTGGAGTGAGGCCGGGAGAAGACAAGCCCTGTGCCATCCAGGTTGGTAAGACAGAGCAGGTGACCACTTCCCAGGGCTCCTAACCCAGCTGACCTGTCTGTCTCAGGGCTGAGCACACACCACCACATCGCCATCCCAGGAAAACAAGCCTGCCCAGTGTTCTCAACCAGCACACCTGGAGCAGCACGGAACAGAGCTCCAGGAGAAGTGTGGCCGCTAACAGGGTCCTCGCTGGAGGTCACAGAGAGAAAGGAGCAAGTACAGCCTCAGGGTCCACCTCTCCTGAGCCTGGCTGACCTAATACAGCCCCCAGGAACAGCCTGGGGGGTCGGGGATAAAGTGACCTGGTCACAGGTCAGCGCGGTGCAGGGAAAAGTCATGTGGCTTCAGATGCCCCCACATGCCCAGTGGAGTGCTGGCCTCACACTGGGAACAGAACACAGCAGCCAGAGGGAAGCTGCAGCTCAGGACGGGCTGGAACTGTTCTTCAGGGGCACACAGGGAGGCTGGTCAGATGCAGCTGTCTCCCAGAGGGATGACCGTGAAGAAGACATCTGAGATGGGAGCTTCTCAGTACCCACCACCCAGCTGGCCCTGGCGCCAGCCTCAGGCTTTGTGAGTCGTGCTCAGCCTAGCTCTTATGGCCACAGTGCCCGCCCAGGCCACCCAGTCTCCAACAGGCTCTGTGCCCTGCCCCCTCTCCACCTCTTCCTGTCCCCTTCTGTCGTACTGGATCCAAGAGGGAAATTTTAATTTTCTGCACTTGATGCCAGCTCTGCCACTTGGCAGAGGTGCCAAGGGCACACATGCAAGACTCACACGCTCTCAACGTTCACAGACAATATGTGCAAGATCCGTAGGCTCCAACGCCCTCCGGGGACATCCACACAGTCTGTCCGAGGCAGACGCAGACGGGAAACTGAGCTCCACTGGCCCTTCACTGTTGAGTGAGGCACACACTCCCACTTCCCTGCTTAGCTGAGGGATGAAGAACTTAGGGCTGGGGAGGTGGTCAGTGAAGCGCTTGCCCTACAAGCTTCAGGATCTGAGTCCCATCCCCAGAGACAACGCAAGAAGCTGGTCATAGAGACACGCAAGTCTAATAATCCCAGCACCAGGGAGGTGGACACAGGAGGATGCTATGGGCTCCCTGGGCAGCCAGTGTAGCTCCAACAATGAGCTCCAGGTTCAGGGAGGAGAGCCTGTCTCAAAACAAACAAACAAACAAACAAACAACAGGGTAGAGGGCTAAAGGGCCGGCTCAGCAGTCCAAACACTTGCTCTCTTGCAGAGACTGGAGTTCGATTCCCAGCACCCAGTTCGAACAGCTCACAACCACCAGTAACTCCATATCCTGGGGCTCCAGCGCCCTCTTCTGGCCTCCACAGGTACCTGCACTCATGTGCACAGGCATATAACTAAACATAAATAAATCTTTAAAAAGAGTAAGGTAGAAGGTGAGGGAGGAAGATGCCTCATATCAGTGTCTGGCTTCCATGTGCATGTCTGCGCACACACAGAGACCATGAACACCACACATATGCACATGGTCAAGCACACATACACATATACCACATACATAAGGAGGAAGGGATGAGAGAAGGAGGAGGGAGAGAGGAAGGAGAGAGAGGGAGGGGGAAGGAAGGAAGAGAGGGAGGAGCAGGGAGGAGGGGGAAGAGAGAGGGAGGGGGAGAGGAGAGAGGGAGGGGAGAGGGAGAGGGGAAGAGAGAGGGAGGGGGAGAGGAGAGAGGGAGGGGAAGAGAGGGAGGAGGGAGGGGGAAGGGAGAGAGGGAGGGAGGACAGAGAGAATATTTCCACATTACCTGTGCACATCCACCCCCATATACTTAAACCATCCAAGATTGCCTGTGGTACCTAAGACAACATGAAGACTTTGTGGCCAGAATGTCCTGCTCAGCAAGCGCAGGAACGAACACACACACTGAATATTCTCCACCCTCTCCTGCCATCCCCAGGGAAGGAACCTGAGGGGATGGTGGCTGACTGCACTTGACTCATCACTCCCCAAGCGAGGAAAGGAGCCCAGACACCTCAGCTTTGGCTCTTACTTCCCTGCCTTGCCTGCCTGCGGCTTCACCCTCGGGAAAACACAGGTGCCTCCCTGCCTGACGTCAGTGCCCTATGGTCACTGGGCTGCCCCAGGCCACCTGTCCCCACACCACAGGCACTGCCAGTCTCCAGGGAGGTCTGGCAGCCGTGGCCTGGGCTTCTGTGCCACGGGGTTTTTTTCCATAGGAGGAGTGCTAGCCAGAGTCCTCTTCAGCACCGAAGTGGGACCTCGAGAAAACAGGACCTCGGGGAAGGGGGTCAGCATCAGACACCAAGATAGTGCGGCCTCAGGGTTCAGGGACAGACAAAGTGACACAGACACAAGGGAGGAGGAAAAGGGGGAGTCAGAGAGGGGGAGGGGCAGAAAGAGAAGGAAATGGGGGAAGGTAGATAAGGAGGAAATGGGGGGAAAGGGGTAGAAAGAGAAGGAGAGGGATGGAAAGACTGGTGGGAAGGGGGTTGATGGAGGAAGTGCGGGGTGGCATGAATCAGACAAGGAACAAGGAGACGTGGACTCAACACCAAGGTGGAGTGAAAGACAATCAGACCAGGAACCAGAGGCCAGTGAGAGAACAGAACAGGAGGAAAGTGACAGACAGACAGACAGACAGACAGACAAGCAGGCAGACAGAAGGAAAGATGTAGAGCCAGCACAGAGAGCAGAAAGAGTGTGATGGAGTCAGGCACAAAGAAAAGAAAGGTAACAGAGAGGGGCCCCGCTCTGCTCCCTGACAATGGCCTGTGTGCCCTTATCTCCAGCCTCATCATTTTAAAAACTGTTTTATTACTTTATATCTTTACATGTATGGGTGTCTTGTCTGGTGCCCAGAGGGTAGGAGAGGATGTCAGATCCCCTGAAACTAGAATTACACACACACACACACACACACACACACACACACACACACACACACATACACACACACACACACGCGGTTGTAAGCTGGGAATTGAACCCGAATCCTCTAGACAAGCAGCAATGCCCCTAACCACTGGGCCATCTTTTCATCCCCCTTCATCATGCCCTGACAGAGCCTCCAAGAAACAGACCCCTATCACCTTTGCCTTGAGCTTGGTCTCCCTCCCGAGCCCCTGAGGGCCACTGCTACAGGGACCATGTTCCCAGAACCCTGCACCCCACCCTACAGACATACATGGGGTTTGACGCACACCTGTGCACACCTGTGTTTGTGTCCATCCATCCACATACACCAGGGGAGCCTGAGTTCATTCTCGCTCCTCCTCACCCTGGGTTGAGGGCTCCTAGCCTGGCGTATGCCTGCTGGAGCCCAGAGACAGTGCAGGAGGTAGGGAGGAGATGGGGACCCTTCGAGGGTAGAAGAGGCAGAGCTGTTTAAATGATCAAGGAGGAACACAAGATCCTTCCAACAGCGAAACTGCACACTGGTGTGCAGCCTGGGCAGCAGATGCTAGGACTAGAGGCAGGAGACAGGCCCACACCTAAGGACCCAGTGAGTTAAGTAGCAAGTCCACCACCCACCACAACTCAACCGTGACCTATGCGGCAGCCAACACTAAGCCCCAAACAATCGAGGCTGCCACACAAAGCTCCTCCACTCAGAAGTGACCTGTAAGCCATCTTACACACAGCTGCGCGCTCACTCTAGACACACAAGCATGTGTACCCTGCCTATATCCAGCCAGAGATGCCCCATCCCCAAGACCCATGTGTGGCCCACAGGGCCAGCTAACAGGAGTGGAGCCCTACTGCAAAACCTGCATGTGGGGTCACAGAAAGTCACCCCCACAGGTCTCCGAGCATCCCAAAGCCCCAAAGAAATGCTCTCAGTGAACCAGACACGGAAGCAACAGACCAAAGAGGCCTGGAGAGCTCACGGGAATTAGAGGCTCACACAGCCCTCCTACACCTCACCAGACACCTAACGTTTTCTTCTGCCAAGTCTGCACCCACTTCCCTGCCGAGCAGGCACTTGGGAAAGGGGTGAGGCACCCTATTATGGGATGGGGATGCGGCCAACTAGGGTAAGAACCTCCTGGAGAGCCACTGATGTATATCTTATCTGTGAGTCAAGCACGCCCTAGCAGGCTGTCATGGATCACGCCGTCAACCAGACAGGGTCTACAGCCGTCTAGGAGACTAACCTCCTTGTCTGTGAGGGAGTTCTAGACTGGGTGGGCTGAGGTGGGAAGACCCAGCCTAACTGGGGGCAGCACGATTTTATGAGCTGGGGTCCTAACTTCATGAAAAGGAGAAAGCGAGCTGAGCACCAGCGTGCATCGCTCTGTGACGGGCTACGAATGCAATGTGACCGGCTGCTTCCGGTTCCCGGCACCATGCCTTCCCTGCCGCGACAGACTGTACCCTCACACTGTGAGCCCAATATCTTCCTTAGGTGGCCTTGTCAGGTGTAGAGTAACTAATATTCTCCTGATCACAAACTGGAACAAACAGGGCCTCACAGAAGCACAGCTATGGGCAGAGACGGAGGCTCCACATGTGCTACTGTGATAAACTCCATGGAGATCGGGTGCTACTAATCTGGCAACCACCATAAACGGTTCTCTCTGTTGAGCTCCGTGGACACATGTTTACATGGAGGTTAAATGTGTGAGGGACGTAAGGGCTGGGTGTATGCAGAATGCTCCATTGTGTGATGGGTGTGCATGGGTATGGGTGTACACGTATGTGTGGATGTGTATGACAACAAGGATGTACATATGTGTGTGCATGTGTGACTGCCAACGTGTGCGAAGGACTCAGGGAGTGCATGCATGGGATAGTATATTGATGACAGTGTACATGAGTATGCAAAAAATGTACCTGTGTAGTACATATAAACATGTGTTTTGGCTGAGCGTGGGGGATGTGGGGGGGTGCATATGCATGTGGATCATGTGGGTGACAAGTATGTCTGTGAGAATCTGTATGTAAAGGCTGTGTGTGTGTGTGTGTCTCTCTGTGTGGTGTGGTGTGAGCATATGAAAGCACACAGAAGACTGAAGGGTCCAGCCCAGCCTGGTGGGCAGGGGAGACCTTTTGGAACAGTTGTAAGGAACAATGACCGTGGACAATCATTTGACAAAGGTGATAGTCACAGAGAGCGTGAGAGAAATGGAATGGGGCCAGCAAGCTGGCTCAGGAGGAAGGGTGCTTGCTGCCAAGCCCGATGCCCTGAGCTCTAGCCTCAGAACCCACATGGTGGAAGAAGGGGGTCCACACATACAGTGTGGCACGTGACCGCCCTCCCCAACTGAATAAAAATGTCATTTGAAAGAGAAAAAAAAAACAAAAAAACAGAACGATTCAGTGAACTATAGCATCTGACCAAACTCATTCTTGCTTCTGTTTGGTTCGTGTTTTGTTTAGAAGCAACACCACCAGCAAATGCTCTCTGTGTGGCTGGGGCTGTGATGCATGTGATTTAACTTTCATTCCTTTCCAGGACCTGGACCTGGAGGAGACACAGGGCAGGGCAAAGAAACGGTCTGGCAAAGGCTTAATAACTCCGTACAAGCCGCGAGGGCGGAGGAGGAGCAAACTCTCCAAGTTTTAGCTGCAGCTTCCCCAGGTCACCTCAGCCCACTGTAACTCGGGGGGGGGGGCACCCTAAATCCCTTCACAAAGGGAAAAATGGATCATTTAAATGTTTAAGGCCAATGCATGTCTAATCCCTAAACGTTAGCATCTCTCTGGGGTTGACAGTTCAAACGTTATAAACACCTCCAGGCAAGGAGAAGGGAACAGACAAGAGGCAGCTTCAGTCACCTCATCTCTAACCCACAGCAGTGTCTCCTCAGAACAGGCTGGCCCACGGCTCTGGATCCCAGCAAGCCTTCCTCACAACCAAGTGAGAAGGGCCAAGCCAGGGTGGGAAGGGCTCAAAGCTTTAAGACTCCATGAGTCTTTGGACTGACTCCATATGGATTCTTTTTTCAGATTTAAATAATTTAAATAATTTCTTTTTATGTTTTAATTGTGTTTAAAGGGCCAGGCTGAGGCTCAGTTGGTTGAGCCTTACCTAGCAATGCACAAGGCTCTAGGTTCCATCCCCAGCAGTGCATAAACTGGGCATGGAGGTACATTCCTGTAATCCCAGCACTTGGGAAGTAGAGACCAGGGGATCAGAAGTTCAAGTTCACCTTTGGCTTCATAATCACTTTGAGGTCAGCCTGGGCTACATGAGATGCTATCTCCAAAAAACACTAGTAAAATAAAGAAAACTTCGATTTTCCCACTGTAATCTTTTTTAAAGGTTGTTTTTATTTACTCACAGGGTGGGGGCACTCATGCAACTGAGCATGTGTGGAGGACAGAAGGAAGCTTCTAGGAGAAGATTCTCAACTTCCGCCATGTGGGTCCCGGGGATCAGACTCGGGTTGCCAGGCTTGTTGGTGAGACCTGTGCTCACGGAGCCATCTTGGTTATGCTGGCTCCCACTCTAACCGTCTTTACGTGTACAGCCAGTCCAGTGGCATTATAGATCACCTTTCTTGTGTAACCTCAGCACCACCTCCAGAACTGTCTTTGCCATCCCACCTACCCCGACAAGGCTGAGCTTCTACACCAATAATACAGACCCTTTCCTCTCCACAGCCTCTGGCAAACACCAGTTTACTTTCTTCCTCTATGAGTAGTCTGACCACTCTTGGGCAGTGTGGTGGTTTGAAAGAAAACGGTCCCCAAAAGGAGTGCACTAATGGAAGGTGTGGCCTTGTTGGAGTAGGTGTGGTCTTGTTGGAGGAAGTATGTCACTGTGGAGGTGGGCTTTGTGGTCTCATACATGCTCAAGCCACACGCAGTGAGACAGACCACTTCCTGTTGCCTTGCAAGATGTAGGACTCTCAGCTCCTTCTCCAGCACCATGTCTGCCTGCATGCCGCCATGTCCCTCCATGATGATAATGGACTGAACCTCTGAACTAGAAGCCAGCCACTTCAATGAAATGTTCTCCTTTATAAGAGTTGCCGTGGTCATGGTGTCTCTTCAGAGCAATAGAAACCCTAAGACAGGCAGGCACAGGGCACTCCTTCAGGAATCACACGTGGAGCTGGAGAGATGGTTCATGCAGAGGATGTAGGTTCAGTTCCTAACCCCCACGTGGTGGCTCACCACCATCCATAACTCCAATTCTAGGGGATCCTACATCCCCTTCTGACCTCTGTGGGTACCAGGCACACATGTGATGCATATACACATGCAAAACTCACACACATAAAATAAAGAATTATTTTAAAAATTGAATACCATATATCTCTTTGTAATCGGCTTATTGCACTTAACAACATATCCCCATGGTTTGAGGTTGTAGCATGAATCAGGATTTCCTTCTTTTTCAAAGCTGAATGATTCTCCACCGGATCTACAGACTGTGCTTTGTGTATCCACTCACCCATCAGTGGACACTTGGGTTGATCCCCAATGGGTCCTCAGTTACCCCTGGGACAACACTGCCAAGAGATGAGCTACTACCCCTTAAGTCATTGCCCAGGGTGACCCAGATTAAAGCAAGCAAGGGCTCTGCTGTGATGGGCAGGCCTGGCTCCAACTCCACTACCCACCTATGTGGCCAGGAGTACTCAGATCCCGGGTCCCTAATCTGGAAAACAGGAATGCAGAGGAACCCCACCTTTTGTACTCCCTACCAGAGATCCAGTTGTCTCCTGAAATACTCAAGTGAAGCCTAGCAAAGAGGAAGGGGGCCCCAGCTGAGGAGTCTCTGCAGTGTGTGGGCCTCCCCACTGCATCCCTAGCCACTTGAGTGCATAGAGACTGTGTGGATGGAAACCCCCAAACAGGCTACAGGAAATGCTAGACTGAAAGGCCCATCATCTGGCTGGAAGAAAGCTTACTTGACCGTAAACGTGACTGTGAAGTAGTAGAGACAGACCAGCAAGGCTCTCTGTCTTCTACTGGCAGACACAGGGCACTGCTTAAGTGTGAGCTCCCAGCCTTCCAGAATCCACTACCGTCTCCTCTCTCCTCTCTGACTCACTCAGTGGGATATGTGCTGTGAACAACCCAGCTATCTCCAGGCAGGACCTGGCTGCCACCCAAGGTTCTGCTGTATCACGACAAAGAGTCATGGCTGGATAGTCTCCCAGTGTGTCCAGCAATGAGGGCTTGGGGGTTCCTCGCTCCTGGTGTCCTGCCCCACACTGGGACCCTGCTGGACTACAGCTGACATGCAAGGCTCTAAGCGGCCCAGGCTCATGCAGAGACATCTGTCAACCAGCAGGCGCAGGCGGAAGCAGGGTCCCTGTGATCACCCGCCCAGTGACGCCCGGTTATCCAAACATCTGACTGCTGGTAGCAGGGAGGGTGGGCCTGGGGAACAGAAGGCAGCAGGCAGGAGGGGATAAGTCATCAGAAATGACTGCAGGGGGCTGGGGATGCTTGTTTCACACCCACAATGCCCTGGGCTTGTTCACCCAGCACGGCATAAACCAGTCATCGAGGTACACACCTGTAATCCCAGCATTCAGGAGCTGGAGGCGGGAGGGCCAGCAGCTTCCTAGAGAGGTGGGCACAGTTCCTGGGTAAACCAGAGGCGCCACACACTTTCGAGGACATAGGAAACTGCTAGACAACACCTGAAATGGCCAGTTCTATCTGGAGGGGGTGGTGTGAACTAGTAATATTCAGATCCTCCTGACATGTGGAATTACAGGCAGGCATCACCATGCCTGGTTCCTGCAGGGCTGGGGATGGGACCCAGGACCTCAAGCATGCTAGGCAAGCACCCTAAGAACTACATGATAAAGAGGGTAGGAAGTGACTATTACAGTTCCCATGCCCTGCCCATGGAAAAGACATATTCTATTTCCTCTCTACTGAACTCATTGCCTTCCTCATCCAACAGACCTCACGGGCTTATCTGCTTGTTGTATCCCTTCACACATGCCATGTGACCAAGAACAAATGATGTAACACACTTGCAGCACATACCTGAAGACCTGAGCTTGATCCTATGAACCCACATAAAAAACTAGATGCAGTGGTGTGCGGCAGTGGGATGTCTTTTCTGTACGCTATGAATATGTGTTGCTCTGATTGGTTGATAAATAAAGCTGTCTGGCCAATGGAGAGGCAGAGTAAGGTGAGGCGGTACTTTCAAACTGAAGAGACAGAGGAAGAAAAGGGTGAGGGGAGACGCTGGGAGCCACCGCCAGGAGAAGCAAGGTGTGAAAGTCCTGGTAAGCCATGAAGCCACGTGGCAATGCACAGATTAATAGAAATGGGCTGAGTTAAGTTGTAAGACCTAGCTAGCGAGAAGCCTGAGCCATAGGCCATACAGTTTGTAGTTAGTATAAGCCTCTGTGTGTTTACTTGGGTCTGAGTGCCTGTGGGACCGGGTGGACACAGGAAAATTTCCAGCTATCTGTAATCCCAGAACTCTGCCCACAGATGAGGAGTGGAGACCAGAGAATTGGCTGGAAGCTCACAGGCCAACCAGCTTGGAGTTCACAGCACATAAGGAGACGCACCTCAGTAAGGCAGGAGACAACTGACCCCCAAAAGTTGCTCTCTGACCTCCAACAGGTGCCGTGATACACCCATGCTCACCCTCACACACATTAAATTAATTATGTATGTGTGTGTGTCTGTGTGTGGGGGGGGATTAAGAAGACACCCCAAGGTAAACTCAGCAAGTAATGACCACTTTGACTTCCAGAGCCAACAAATCAGGAAATCTTTTTTCTTATTTATCAAATAAAGTTAACTTGTCACAGAACTCCACTAATTAGCAAATTAGGGATTTGTTGTTTCTTTTTGCTTGCTTGTTTATTTGTTTGTTTGTTGTTGTTGTCTTGGAGACAAGTTCTCATGTGGTCTAGGCAGCTTCCAACTCTACACAGGGAAGGATGACCTTGAAGTTGAGATCCTCCTGGAATGACAGGCAGGCATCACCACGCCCAGTCTATGCAGGGCTGGGGATGGGACCCCGGGCCTCAAACACACTAGGCAAGCACCCTAGGAACTAAGCTACATCCCTGGACCAATAAACTGCTTTCAGCCCATAAAGCATGAACCGTTTCGATCTGTGCCTAGTTTTACAGGAATGAGGCCAACGGCCATCACATCCATAAATCCTGTGGGGACAGAAAGGGCAGCCCCTCTTAGCCTGCATGATTGGCACTGTCCCTGTGGTCCTAGCCTGCTAGAATCCCCCAGGCATTTGCTCCCTCTACCCCCAGCCTTCATCACCTGGCACGGTAGGGCAGCTCTCCTCTCTCAGCCCACAGTCAGGGAAACCAGGGCTCTCTATAAGACTCCTGCAAACACTCTGGACCCTACCTCCTTGTCACCAGGCCACCTGCTTTTGGAGTCTCCCCAAACTGCTACCAGTGGGCAATCCGAGGGTGGGCCAGCACGCCTTCAGCGCTTCCCAAGGAAACACAGAAGCAGATTTCGGTTTGTGCAGTCCTCAACCTCTTTCACGTCCATCAAGTAGCTAGACACTGTCCCCAGAAATGCCAATAGGAGGTCTCCCCACCTGTTCATGTCTCCAGCCCCATTATGCTTGCTATTATGTGACACCAGTGGCAGTTCCCACAACAGAAATTAAACAACAATTCAGGTCAGTGATCGTTGGCTACGAGAAAGTGTCCCTGCAGAGGTTATCATGTCCAGGACCTGAGGTGCTCCAGAAGAAGGATAAGGGACCAGAGTAAAGTGGGCTCATCCCTGGACGCCATCCACTCTGCACTGTCTCTCATCACGGACTCTGTCCCTGGCACCTGCCCAGCATCTCAGACAAGAGCTCCTGGAATTCACCACGCCTGAGCCGTGCTGTGGACGTCTCCACTAGGGAAGGAAGGAAAGGCCAGGTACGAGGTCTGGATGACCTCAGACTGCATTCTTCTGGCTTCACAACATGGCTGAAGCTGAGAGTTACACCGTGTAGGAGTGAACATTTTTTTCATATTTTTGTTCTCAGTTTCAGAGCTCTCCTGGAAAAGGTGAGTCCTGAATAGAAAGAAAAGGACCCAACCAGACTCAGGAATGGGGGTGGGGAGGATATGAAGCCTGTGGTCCCAGCACCTGGGCAGTGGAGGCAGGAGGGTCAGAAACTCGAGGACCATCCTCCACTAGAGTGATTTAAAGGACAGCCTGGGCTAGAGAGACCGAAGAGAGAGGGGAAGGAAGCAGACGGGAGAGGGGAGAGGAAAGGAGGCAGGAAAGGAAGGAGGGCGGGAAGGAAATGGACACTCACAGCCGATGCTCACCCTTGGAAGGCAGGAAGATGGGTCACCCTGAGGACGGTCTGGTCTGTGCTCTTTTGCATTTATCTACTTTGTTGTTGTGGAGACAAGGTCTCGTGCAGCCTAGGCTAGCCTCAAACCTGCTACGAAGCCAAGGATGACCTCAAACTCCTGATCCACCTGCCTCTACCGTGAGAGTGCCGGGATTACAGGCACGTGCCACCGTGCCTGGTTTATAGGGTACTGGGGATGGAACCCTGGGCTTCTTACACGCCAGGCCAATGCTTTGTAACCCCCAGCCCCCATCGACGTTTTAACACTCCCATGAATGGAAAGAGTCCGTATGTGGTTTGAAGACGCCACCCATATGAACTTCTGTTGAGGACTTAAGTAGGGACTCTTGGTATTGACCATGGTGGCTCCCCAAACGGAGCCCTCAGAAAGGCCAGACATCTGAAAGGACCCTGTTTCCTTTGGCCTTTTGTCCTGACTGGGACCCCTCTGGTGGGCTGCGCTGAGCACCCGCTGTGTGGGGCGACCGTCTGTGGCAGGCCCGCTAGGGACGGCGGCTGAGTCTGCTCCCACCCACTGGATCAGTTACTTCTCTCGATACTGCAGTGAAACACCAGCCAGGAGCAGCTGGAGGGAGGCAGGCTTGGCTTTGGCTCACAGTGTGAGGGCACAGTCCATCATGGCAGGAAGGCATGGAGGCAGGAGCATGAGGCTGGTCACACGGCACCCACAGTCCAGAAACAAGAGAGTGTTGAATGTGTGCTCCATCTCGCTTCCTTCATGTTATTTAGTCCAGGACCCCAGTCCACGGGGTGGTGCTGCCCACATGCAGGTTGGGTCTTCCCACGCCATTTAAGAAGCTAACCCGAACTTCCTCACAGACATGCCCAAAGGTTTGTCTCCCGGGAGGGTCCAGATCCTGTGAGGTCAACAATGAGCATTCACCATCACAGTCGCCCTAACCGTGACTCTGTGGCCCTCTGAGCGCTGCTGGAAGTGTCCCACTGACGGTAGCTCAGTGTGTCCGCGGCAATAATCCCTTCACCCTGCTTTGGGACAGGACACCGACGTTTTGTCCAGGCATGACGGGCACAGTGAGAACATGAACGTGGCTCACTGCCCAGGTCTTAGCCACCAAAGTCTGTCTCCAACTTAGAGACATGGGACCCAGCAAAAGCCCGTGAAGGGGCAGCCGCTGCCCAGGCCACTGTGTCCTGACCCTGCGGAGGGAAAGGCTTACAGGAACACACACTGCATACCACAGATGGTGGTCCAGCCCAAGAGAAGGGCTGGCTGACTACAGTGAGGCTCAAACCAGGACTCCCAACACCAGTGCCACCCAGTTGGGTGGC
This sequence comes from Peromyscus eremicus, assembly GCF_949786415.1. Taxonomy (NCBI): domain Eukaryota; kingdom Metazoa; phylum Chordata; class Mammalia; order Rodentia; family Cricetidae; genus Peromyscus; species Peromyscus eremicus. The sequence goes on along the minus strand of NC_081431.1, from coordinate 72,660,301 downwards.
CCAGACTGGTCAGCTGAGCTCTCCCATCTGTAATAAGGACATTGCATTGGCTTCTGGGAGTCAGTGGAGGCTCAGACAAAGGGCTGGCTGGGGCAAAGCAGAGGGAAGTCGTTTCCAAGGTGATGACCTAAGGTCCCTAAGTGGGCCTTCCCGCTTCTCCGTTAGAAAAGGTGAAGGTTGGGCATATGGCTCAGTTGCCTGCCTTGTGTGCTTAAGCTCCAGTTTCACCCCGCTAGGTTGGACCCTGAGTACCACAAAACCACAGCCTGGTGGTACAGGGCTGAAATCTCATCGCTCAGGAGGCATGAATGTCAGAAGTTCAAGATCATTCCTGACTACATAGAAAGTTCCAGACCAACTTAGGCTCAAAGAACGGGGAGCAGGTTGAGGAGGAGGATGGGCCAGGAGTCCCCTGGAAAGCGGGGAGACCCCCTACAGCAGACCCAAACATGAGTCATCAGACACTGGTTGACAGCCCAAGCCAGACCAAGACTCTCCACACTCCCTACTCTTCATTGGCCAGAAGTGTCCCTCAGATCTCAGAGTCCACACCAGACACTCTCCTCTTCCCTAGGCTCGGCTAAGCCACAAGCCCATTCCTAATTTGGACATTTTTTTTTCCCTCCTGACCTCTAAGCAAACTAGGAAAACACACATCCCAAGCCATGCTTCTTAACGCCTTCCCTGAAGCCCCGGGGACAATTAAACCTCCCTGCACATCTGAACTTTTGTAACCTCTGCTCAGAAGCCCTCCCGGCAACACTGTCCCCGTCACACACTGGGGGCGGCATCAGTGAGCCACAGTGAAACAGCCTCCGGGGGCCCCACCGCAGGGGCAGGTCACCGCGAGAGCGAGGTGCTTAGGACCCTGAAAGCCCGGGTTGTGTTTCTCTGGGGAGGGGAGGTCTTGGTCTTGGCCAGCCATGTGAAACCACAGGGCGGCCACACACTAGCTACCGACTCGCACATGGCAACCCCTTTGAAACTCGTCTTGGTCACAAAAACAGATGGAGAAAACATGTACTTAAGCCACCTCAGCAAATTGTTCCCTGGCCTCTAGGGACTTGCATGCCCTGGGAAGAGGGGGATGGGACACCACCTTAGAGAAGGCTACAAGAAGGCTGTCCCCAGCAGCTCTAGGGACACTTGAAGGTTCAAAGAACAGTCGTCCCTTCCCCACTCTCTGGGGACAGCCACGCCCCTCTCCTCTCTCTCTGGCCCCCATGCCCTTTCTTTTTCCATGAAGTTCTGGCCAGCACAGAACTCTTTCAAAGAGAAGCATGCATGTACACACACACACACACACACACACACACACACACACACACACCACGTGCAGCAACATCCACCTCAGGACGCTGCATCCATGGCCAGCCTACCTGGGGTTGCAGGACGGACACCAGGCCATGTGGGCCCCTGGGAGAGCCGAGGGCAGCTCCCTCCAGCGCAGGCCACCAGCTCACTCTCGGCCTCTCCATCAGCCAGTGACGTGACGCAGAGGGGAACTAATGTTCACCAGCTGGCTTGGCGCTTTAACCCTCTCAGCTTCCAGAGAATTTGGCAGTCAACCAGGCTGAAAGCGCGCGCACGCGGTCTCCCTAACAGGGGCCCCCGGTGAACGCTCACTGCCAATGTAGCACAGCAGCTGAAGGCTCGGATGAACTGGCAATGTACAGTCTGGAGCATGTGATGGGGACAGGAACTGACCCAAATCCACACGCACTCCGCTGCCTGGATTCTAACGAAGCCAGAGAGAGCCCAGGACCAACTGAGACAAATTTAGAAGACTGAAAGGGTCCAGCCTAGACCTTCCCTTGCCAACCACTCCAGCGAAACAGCCAACGATCCCTAGATTCAGTCTCAACCGCCCCCACGCTCTCTGCCTATGCCCACCTCCAGCTCTGGGCCCCACTTCCCAGCCGGACGAACTCTGTCCTGCTTGGGTTTTCTTCTCAAGCAGAGGCAGGCCAGAGTTATCTGAGAAGAGGGAACCGCAATTGAGAAAGTTCCTCCACAGGACTGGCCTGAGGCAAACCAGTAGGACGTTTTCTAGATTAATGGTTGATGTGGGAGGGCCTAGCCCACAGTGGACAGTGTCATCCCTGAGTAGGTGGTCCTTGGAGTGTTTAATAAAGTAAACTGAGCAAGCCAGTAAGCAGTGCTCCTCCGCGGCCTTCACGGCCTTTGGTTCATGCCGACTTCCCTCAGTGGTGGAGTGTGACCTGGGAATTGTAAGCTAAAACAAAGCCTTCCCTCCCCAAGTTGCTTTTGGTCATGACCTTTTATTACAGCGGTATAAATCCTAACTAAGACACGCTCCTCTTCAACCTCAAGACCCAGCTCAGGCCTCCCTATTCCCGAAGACACCCCTGCCTCTCCTCCCCCAGGGGTGAGAAGCAGCAGCCGGAATAACCTCTCCTACAGCACTTAGCACACAAAGCCCTGTCCCCATGGTTTCCAGCACAGGATCACTGAGGTGGAGATGGGGAAACACTTTCCCAACAGTAATGAATATAGTCACTATGAAAGTCTGGTGCAAATACCTCAGATTGCTTAGCCTTGCGGGCAAAGGTCGCGGCGTGGGGTTCTCTGGGCCTGCTACCAGGGTTCAGCTGCTGGCAAAAGATGAAAAAGGGAGAGGAGAGGTAGACAGAGACTGTGAGACAACCTCTGTCCCTTGCACCTCAAAACTCTCAAGGAGAAAGCACTCCCTGAAGGTCACTCAACTCTAGAAGCAATTTTCCAACTGCTGCTTGGTGCCTACACACACACACACACACACACACACACACACACACACGCCAGGGGGAGAACAGTGCAACTTTAGAGCCGGGTGTAGGGCACATGCCTATAATCCTAGCATTCAGAGAATCACCCTTCAAGGACAGCCTACTCCACATCTGAGTTCCAAGCAGACCAAGGCAACATAAGAGACCCTCTCTCAAACAACAGAACAGGGCTGGGATGGCAGCTCAGCTGGTAGAGCGTGAGACCTGGATTCCACCTTCACAGTTACATCACAATGAAAAGCCAAGTGTGGCCGAGGACGCCTGCAACCCCCGGCTGGGGCCACTGGTAGACCAGCCAGCCAGCCACGTAAGTGCATGTGTGCACACACATGTGTACAGACACATGTACACACAAACACATGCATGCACGCAGACACGCACAGTTGGCAAGATGGCTCAGCGGATAAAGGCACTACCTAGTAAGTCTGATGACCTGATGGACCCACATGGTGGAAGGAGAGAACCAACCTCTGAAAAAGTGTTCTCTGATCTCCCCAAACATGCCAGGGCATGCACATGCCCCCCCCCCCATTGGTTAATTAATTAGTTAAAGCACACAAGGAGACAAGCACCCTGGGGCCCTAAACTGCACACCTCACAGGGCTCGAATAGTAGATGCCCTACGCCTTCCTCAGGCCATCTCTGTCAGCAGACACCGGGCGCACAGGTGAATGAAGATGGCAGGGGTGGTGGCCACTCTCCAGAAGCGGGCTGCCAGTGGGGCCCTAAGGAAGAAGCCGTTCCCTGGAGGCTTCAGGCAGACTCGAGTTCAAATCCTGACTGAAGCACTTTGTAACCGGGTGGCCTAGGCAGCACGCTCAGCAGCGGCCTTCCACAGACATCCAAACGCCTTCTGAATTACGTGCACTCGGCTCATCGGATCTGGCCGGGAAGGAGCCGGGGAGTGGGGAAAGGGAAGACATCTGTGGGAGACACGGACGGCAGAGGGTCCTTTCAGCTCGTATCTGCAGGGCTGAGCAAGCTTGTTACCAGAGCTGTTAGGGACAGAGGCAGGCCCCCAGGCGGGCTCGGCCACCTGTCCTCAGGAGGCCAATTAAACGGGCCAGTAACAGTGAAAAGCAGAGAAACGGGGGTGTTGTTCACTGTGGCCACACCGGGAAGAGGAACACGGGAGGCCAGTGACACCTCAACTCCCAAGTCCATTTTGGGGTCCTGAAATGAGGTTTGGGTTTAAATAGAGAGCCAGAGGTGTGCATAGCCAAAAACGTAGTCCTGCTCCAAGTATAGTCCCGCTCATCACTGACTTCTTTGCCTCGGCGCCCATCTCTCCTTCAAAGTGGTGGACAAATTGTCAGAGCTGTGACATCTCCTCCTGGGAGGCAGGGTCTTCCTCTGGCTGACACTTGGCCTTTTCCTTCTCCCACCCTGAAACTCTGGGGGGAATTCCAACTGTTTGGGGTCTGTTGTTTGAATAGTCTGGTAGCCAAAGGGGGTACAGGTATCTCTTTCTCTGGAATGTCTTCATTCCTTCCAGGACTGTTAGAAGCTCAGGGTTGGGCGTCAGGTGGCTTTGAGAAGGAAGAAGGGCATCTCGGGTCCTGCAGCCAGAGGCCCAGCTTTCTCCCTGCCTGTCCGTGCCTCAGCCTTGCACTGTTAGGATGCCAGTGTTGTGGGATGCTTGTACACTGTGTGGAAATGTGTTGCTGTGGTTGGTGTAACAGAATGCCGAACGGCCAATGGCTAGGCAGGAGAGAATAGGCAGGATTTCCGGGGAGAGAGAGGAAGAGGAGGAGAATCTAGGCACGCAGATTTCACTAGCAGACTCAGAGCAAGTAGGGCGTGCCGTACTGAGGAGAGGTGACCGAGCCATGCGGCAGAATGTAGACTTAAAATATGGGTTAATTAAATTATGAGTTAGTTAGGAAAAAACAAAACCTAAGCTAAAAGCCAAGCTTTCATAACTAATAACAAGTCTCCATGTCGTTATTTGGGAGCTGGCAATCCACAGATAGTCCGACAAGAAAGCTTACTACATGCCAGGGCCTGGTCTGGTTCACTGAGTGTAGTAACAGAGCCTCCTTCAGGCCCAGTGAGCAGAGCGGTCTGTCACACTGCACTGATGATCTCTATCCCAGACCCCTGCCATCTCCACACTCCTCGCCAGCCCCTCAGGCAGGCAGAAATGGCTCTCTTTCTTGGATGAAGAACCAACTCCCCTAAGTATCCACTGTCCCAAAGCCAGATTTAGGTCGGTCACTGTCAGGGCAGAGTCCCCAGCTATGATGGCTAATCTTGGTTATCAACATCTGAAATGAACTAAAACCCAAGCAGCTGGGCACACTTGTGAGGGGATTTTCTTGGTCAGATCATTGGAGATGGGAGACCCACCCTAAATCCAGATCATCTGAGGCCAGAAGACGCACACTAAATCTGGGCCACCCCTTCTGGTGGCAGCCCACATAAAAGGACGGGGAAGAAGTAAGATTTTGCTTTCTGCCTGCTTGCTCTCACTCTGGCTGCCAAGTTCATCTGACCTGCTGCTGAGGCATTCCTTCTCCTGTGTTAGAAACTACTTCTTCAGAATTCCAAAGCAGACTGAAGACCAGCAGCTCCCTAGGACTCCCCTGGGTCCCTGGCACCAGACTGGGACAGCTGAGACACTGAGTCTCCTCGAATGAACAATGATAGCTCCTTGGCCTTTCCATCAGGAGACAGTCAAGGCCGGACTACTCAGACACTGCCTGTAGGCTGCTCTAACAAATCTCATATACAACTAACACATATTCATTCATTTTATCAATCAGCTCCTTTGGAGAACTCTGACTAACACCGACACACACATGCCCAAGCTTACAGGGGTACGTTACTACCCCAAAGGATGGATACCGGGGTTCCTTAGAGTTCTGCCTTTTCTCAACATTTCTCTGTAAGAGGTCAGGAGCTGGGGTTTGGGCAGTTCCGAAGGGTGGTCCAGTGGGGATGGAGGCAGAACACAGGATTCAGGGGGAGACCCCCATCAAGCCCTTGTCTCCCATTCACTCTCCTACACTAGACATCCAGACTCTCAGAAGACGAGTCTACAGGAGATGAGAAGGGGGACTATAATGGACCTACCTCAGGCTGACTAGAGCACAGGGCTGTTCAGTTTGCTCTGTACTGCTGTGGGATGACCCTTCTGCATGCTGTCAATATGTATTGCTCTCATTGGTTGACAATAAAGCTGTTTGGCCTATGGCAAGGTGGGATAAAGTTAGGCGGGACAATCAAACCGAGGACTGGGATGAGGAAGGGCAGAATCAAGGGAGAGGCCAGCGAGCTGCTGAAGAAGCAAGATGCCAGAGGACCGGTAAAGCCACAGCCATGTGGCAATACACAGATTAATAGAAATGAGTTAATTTAAATGTAAGAGCTAGTTAGCAATAAGCCTGAGCTAGTGGCCGAACATTCTGTAATTAGTATAAGCTTTTGTGTGTTGATTTGGGACCGGGCGGACAGGACAGAAAAGCTCCACACTATACAGTGACTGATGAGTGACTGGTGGTCCCACTCCCTTAGAAGGATGGAAATGAGGCACTTAGGGTTCAGCCACAGGCCCATCCAGGCCAAGGGGAAGGGCATGTCAGACAGGCAGAGGGCCTGGGATGTCCAGAGGAGCAGGTGTGTATCAAAGGTCTGTGGCAGGGTTTCCAATGAGAGAAGAGGCCCAGGACAGAACCCTGGCACAGAGCCCTGGGGATCACAGTGGAGAGAGAATGGGCTAAAGAACATGGGGAGGGGCACCATGGTAGGCAGGGAATGGCTGAAGAAAATGTTAAGAAAGAAGATGGCAGGCACTCCACTGGCCCTGGGGGACCTCGAGGAGCCATTTGGGTGAGGGATGGGCACATCCTAAAGGTATACGGTGTGCGCAGGGTGACAGGGAGTTCATGCAGTGACTTGTGAGGTGTGAGTGCAAAGAGGAGGCCCCAGGGAGGCAACGAGGAGACCCAGGAAAGGCTCTAGGACAGTGGTCCCCAACCCTCCTAATGCTGCGTGCGACCCTTTAATACAGTTCCTCATGTGGTGACCCCCCAAACATAAAATAATTATTTTTGTTGCTACTTTGTAACTGTAATTTTGCTACTGTTATGAATTGTAATGTAAATATCTGTGTTTTCTGATGGTCTTAGGGAGCTCACAAAGGGGTCATTGGCCCACAGGTTGAGAACCACTGCTCTAGGGGAATCACTGGAAGGTACTGTGAAGACCCCAAGGTGGTACTAGGGAGACCCAGGATGGGGAGACTGGCAGCCTCCAACTGTCTTCTCAGACTCCAGCTCATCCTTGAAGCCATGTTTGGCCATCTGCCCTGGAGAAGCCCATTAAATCAGCCAAATAAAAGGTAAAAAGCAGAAAAAGGAGATTTATCAATGGGGCTACATTGGGAGGAGGGGTGAAGTCTACACCCCAAGAAGCCAAGTTCAGTATTATGGAGAGGGTATCTAGATAGCTCTCCCAGGAACAGAGAAACAAAAGACACTTGGGGAAAACTGTGAAAAGGTGCAGAGGTAGCAAGAGGGCCCTTTGGGGGGACTGGGGAGCTGGCTCAGTGGGTAAAAGGCCGGAGGAGCAAGCGTGAAGACCTGAGTTCAATCCCCAGCACTCACACAAAAATCCAGGCATGCTGGCATGCACCCAGTCCTGGCAAGGTGGAGACAGAAGAACCCCTGGGGCTCACTGGCTGGCCAGCCTAACCAGATGAGTGAGCTCCGGGTTCAGTGAGAGATCCTGTCTCAAAAACTAATGTGGAGAGGGGCTGAGGACGACACCCACTGTCAATCTCTTGACTTCCAAATGCGTGTCCACACACGTGCACCCTCATGCACCTGTCACGCACACAACAACAAAGAAATCCCTTTGGAGGGACAATAGGAGGCTTGAAGACACAGGTTGGTGACACACGGGTCCAAAGAACTCAGATTTGGTGCCACGGTACCTGGGAGCCACAGCAGACAGCTGGGGTAACATGATCCACGCGTGGTGGAAAGGAAGGAGGAGCGGAATGGTGGGGAGTGTCAGGAGCAGCGGTTCTCAACATGTAGGCCACAGGTCTCTGAAGACCGCAGAAAACACAGATATTTACATTACGATTCAGAACAGCAGCAAAATCACAGTTACATGGTAGCAACGAAAATAATGTTCTGGTCGGGGGTCACCACAGCATGAGGAACTGCATTAAAGGGTCACAGCATCGGGAAGGCTGAGGACCTCCAGCCTCTGGAGGGTAGGAAGTGAGGCTTATTCTCGATCCACCCCCAACTTCGAGAGTGGATGGATGGATGGATGGATGGATGGATGGATGGATGGATGGATGAATGGCGGGTGATTTGCAGCTCCCACTACCGAGAGGCTGCTTTGGCTCCATAAAAGGATGAATGCCTTCATTTCTGGGCTTTTCGGTGTCCGTTTATGAGTAAACATTTCTCGATGAAGACTTACCATCTGCAGAGACCCCTTCATACCCCAAAGGTAAGGGTTTAAACGGCTTGGAAACTGCCGCTACTTATCTTTACAACGGCCACATCACGTGTCCATCTCCCCATGTATATTTTCTGTGACTGGTTATAAATCAGGCTTGTCCCCAGGGCTGGGGTATCTGGGGTCTCTTCAATCTAAACGGCCCAGCTGGGAAAGGGGCAAGCTAGGAAAATGGCTTTTCCAGCAAAGCTGCTTACTCCATATGTATAAGGACCTGAGTTCAAATCTCAGGCACCCACTCCACTGTCACCTACAGAATTCACATTGCTCAACCAAACTAAATCATAAAGAAAAAAACCTCATAATTGTCTTAAGTAAGTTACAGCTTTGTGTTGGATCACATTCATAGCTATCCTGGGGTGCTCGCGGCCCAACAAGTTGAAGGCTGGACATGCTTGGCTCAAATGCTGACTCTGAAACGGGGGTGGGGGGTGGGGGGGTGGTCAGGTGGCAGAGGAACATGCACACTGCCGGGGTCACAGACCTCCCAATCCCCCCAAACACAGCAGCATCTTCTCACCTACAAGCAGGGCCTGCCAGGGCATGTCCACAGGAAACCAGCCAAGGACAGCTGCCTAGGACAGGACTCTGCGGCCTAAGAGGAAGGAGAGAAGACCAGCTGGCCCCAGCTGGAAGACGTATCCAGGAAGGGCCACTAGACACAGTCTCAGACATGAGCTTCTGTCAGGGCCAGGAGGAAAGAGAGTCTCTCGGAAGGGGCTGGAAAACCAGCTTCCTTGCTAGCATTCCTTATTGGGCACTTAGTCTCAGACACCCTGCAGCACGTGCAGACCCACCCCACTACCTTTGCCCACACTGTTCCTTGAGCTAGATGTCACAGCCTCATCATGTGTGAACTGCCGCTCACACCGAAGCCTCAGCTTCATTCACTCTCTCAAATATTTATCAATAACATGCATGCTACTCTGAGGAAACAGCTCCTGAATTAATAATCACAGACCAGCAAGAACAGCAGCACCCTGAGCAGCACCAGCTGCCTACAGGACACCCACTGTGTGCCAGGGGCTGCCCAGACACTACACTCCTTATTTACAACCCCAGCTCTCCAAGGTAGCATATGACTGCATCTGAGATGAACGTGGCGGGTCCCCACGGTAGAAGGTCAGAGAAAAGGTTCAAGGTCACGGTCCCTCAGGGAGCACGCCCATGCCACACTTCATAGACTCCACTTTCTGTGTGCCTCTGACAAAATCCCCGATGAAGGCAATGTATGGAAGGAAGGGAGAGTTTATTTTGGCCCACATTCCAATGGCAGAGACCAGGATGGTGGGGGAAGGCACAGTGGTAGGAGTGTGAGGTGGCTGGTCACGTGGCGCCCAGAGTCAGGAAGCAGAGAGCAGTGCATGCTGGTGCCCAGGAACTCTAGCCCCTGAAATGCGGATATCCACATGAGTTAACTCAGTACAGACACGCTCTCACAAACAGGCCTAGAGATTTGTCTCCTAGATGATGCTAGATCTATCAAGTTGACAGTCAAGACTAACATCGTAGTGGCCCCATCCCCCTCACACAACAGAGACCAGGAGCTCTGTTTCCTGGATTCCTCTCCTCCATCTGCTCCTCGGGTATAGGCACCAAAGGACGGTTTCTGCCACTCATCCCTCAGGGTCCATTCAAAGACCACCCAGGGGCTGGAGAGACGGAGCAGTCGGCAAAGTGCTTGTCTCACAAGCATGAGGACCCATGTTCTATGCTCAGCAAGAGAAACGCTAGGCACAGCCAGCATGTGCCTATAATTCCAGCACTGGGGAGGCAGAGATGGGAGGATTCCTAGGGCTGGATGGTCCGCTCGTCTCGCTGAGCTAGTCAGCTTCAAATTCGGTGAGAAAACATGTCTCACAAAACTAAAGTGAAAACAGTAGAGAGAGAGAGAGATAACTAGTGTCAATCTCTGGCTTCCACAAGTGCGCCCCCTCTATACACACTCACACACAAACCTGTACATGCACAGATACACTAACACATGCACACATGCAAACATGCATACACATATACATAGTGCACAAACACACACATCACCACACAGATGCAAACATACAAATGTGTACACACAAACACCACAAACATATAAACACATAACACACAAACACGTCCATGTACCACATACACAAAATGAAATAAATGAGAGAATATAAGTAAACAAATAAAGCCATTATAAATTAAGTAAATAAACAAAGACAACTGAGGGCCATACACCAAACTCAGTTTAGGGCTTGTCCGCTAGGTCACATCCCCACTATGGAACTGTGTGGATCCACTGGCTACTGTCAAGTCCCTGAGCTCTCAAGAAGCAGCCCCTTTGGACCACTCTTCCAGCTGGGGACACCCAGCCCAGACGCTGCCTCTCTCAAGACCCCACCTCCCATATGGGATCCATCACCCTGCCCTGGGAGTCCCCTCCAATGGGAAACCTCTTAGAGGTTGGAAGCAGGGTCACCCCATCACCACATCCAGGCCGTCCCCCGCAAACACATGCAAACCACCTGGGGCCCTCTCACACCCATTTAGATGCCAGGCTCGACTTCATTATCCTCCAAATGCTCCCCAGATCAGAGGCAGTGGGACCTGGCCACAAGCATAAAGTAAATTATCCGACCCCTCCCCACCAATGATAAATGGTTCTATTAGCTTTCCAGATTGTTAAAGCCCGATAGAACAGAACGCAGGGCGCGGGCCCATCCATTCTCCCTCTGGCGCACACGGAGTTGTAAATAGGTTATTCTGTGTGTAAATAACACATTAAAACACAGCATTAGCTGTGTCTTTTGATAGGGTGGAAATTGTTCCGAATAAATAATTCCGGACAGGAATGTAAAAGAAGCAGGATTTAATAGAGCATGCCTGGTGCAGCCGTGTTAAACATGACTAAAATGATAAACCTCAGAATATACGAATAGTAAACTGCGCACTGACACCGGAGTAATGAGGCTGTATTTTCACCAAGCTTTAGAAATGCTAAAATTAGTCCTGACAGAACCAAACGTCAGAAAATTGTTCGCCACATAAACACTGTCAATTTGGGAAGGTGAGGTTAGGGCCTGGGCTGAAGGACAGCTCTGCCCAACCCGATGAGACTTTCCAGGACTAATGCTATGGCCAGGTGCCCAGTTTCTGGGCCTCAGTTTCCAAATCTGTACAATGAGCAGCTTGTACGTTGTGTTTGATTGCGGAAGCTTTCTCTCATTCTGTTGCTAGGAAGGACCTCAAGGCTGTGCGACCCTACATCCACTTAGCAACCACAATAAGACACAAGAATGGAACATTGGCGGGTGATGGCTGCCTGGGGAGGAGTTGGCCACGCTTCAGTAAATAATCCCACCCCTGCTTGGCAAGCAACCCCAATTAAATTCAGTCAATCACACACACACACACACACACACACACACACACACACACACACACACACACGACATAAAAATGGGGGGGCTTGTTGGGAAGAAGGGGTTCCGTGAGAGTGGGGGGGTGAGACAGGGGAAGAGGAGTGAATATAGTCAAGATACACTATATGTGAGCATAGATTATGAAACTGTCGGGAATTTTAAAAAGTAAATTGGAAGAAAGGAAGCAGAGGAGAAGAGAGGAGGTAGAAGTGCTGGTTGCTTTTTGTCCACTCAACACAAACCTAGACATATCTGGAAAAAGGGTGTCTATTTGTTTGTTTGTTTGCTTGCTTGCTAGAGAAAAGATCTCATCATACAGCCCTGGCCGTCCTCGAACTTACCTTGTAGAGTCTACAATGTAGACCAAGCTGGCCTCTGACTCACAGAGATCCACCTGCCTCTGCCTCCCAAATGCTGGGATTAAAGGAGTGTGTCCCCATGCCAGGCCTGGGAGAGGGAATCTTAATTGGGAAAATGCCTTCACAAGATTGGCCTGTAGGCTAGGCATTTTCTTGATTAATGATTGATGTGAGAGGACCCAGGCCATAGGGAATGGTGACAGTCCTGGGCAGGTGGACCTGGATGCTGTAAGAAAGCAGGCTGAGCAAGCCAGGATGCAGCATTTCTCCACGGCTTCTGCTTCAGTTCCTGCCTGCAGGTTCCTGCCCTGACTTCCCTCCATGATGGAGCACGACCTGCAAGTTACAAGATGAAATGAGCTCTTTCCTCCCCACGGGGCTTTTGGTCGTGGTGTTTATCATAGTAACAAAAACCCTAACTAAGACAGAAATTGATAGCAGGTCCGTGGAATATTGCTCTGACATTCCTGACATCATGTTGTTTTGGGGACGACTGTGGGAGAACTTTGGGCTACAAAAGGCACTGAATTCAGTTCAGAGCGTAACGAGTTACTGTGGGAACGTGTAAGATAAAGCGGAGAGCGGTGCGGAGCATGGAGGCAGGGCTTGTGAAGTCTCAAGAGGAAGCTTGACAGTCTCTTCAAGACTCTTTGAATTATCATTTTGATATCTTGAATTACCAATTTGTAGTTCTTGTCAGCTGGCTCTGAGGAATAAGCCGTGATTAAGAACAGATTGGCATCAATGGGTCCAAATCTTCTGTGATGTGTTTCTTCAGGGTTCCCAGGTGCTGTTGTTCTGAAGGCATGAAGGGGTCATGGACAGCAGCTGAGGCTCGGCACTGTGACAGGCCAGGAGAGGCCACTGGTGAAGGTGCAGCCTCAGTGGAAGTGGATCAACCCCGGGATGGAAGGGATCATGGAGAGACGTTGAGGCTTGGTACCGTGTAGCAGGTCTAGAGTTCCCAAAGAGAGCCCAGGAGACCCAGTACCTGGGAGATGCCAGCACTGTGGGATGGCCACCAAGACAACAGCAGCCGCAGGGGGAGCCAGCCTGAGCACCCGAGAGGTCCTCCGTGTGCTGTGGCTGGCAGAGCCAGAGAGTGGGACTACTCCAGGCCTTTGGAGCCCAGAAGATCGGGAGTCCAGAGACTGAGCTCCACACTGGTGCACTTTGTGGATCTGCTTTCATTTGACTGTGGCCATGCCCTGCTTATTCCCTCGTGGAGTTAGAAGGTATGTAACTTATTTCTTATTTTACAGGCGCCCATAGTTGAGAGACTTTAAACTTTTAAAAGAGTGATTGTTTATATTGTGATATAAGTAAATGAAATCTTGGGGATAAGCCAAAAAGGAAAGGTTGTGGTTAAGTGATGTTTTGTCTGTCAAGCTGGTAAGGATTCAAGCATGCTGCTTGGTTTTTGTCAACTTGACACAAACCTAGACATGTCTGGGAAGAGGGCATCTTAATGGAGAAAATGCCTCTATAAGACTGTGCTGTAGACTAGTCGGCACATCACTATCTTGATTAATGAGTGACACATGAGGGCTCAGCTCACTGCGGGTCACTCTGAGGCAGGTGGTCCTGGATGGTAGAGGAAAGCAGGCTGAGAAAACCTCACGGAGCAAGCGAGTAAGCAGCATTTTCTCACGGCTTCTGCTTCAGTTCCTGCCTTGAGTTCCTGCCCCGATTTCCCTCAGTGATGGAGTGTGACTTGTGGGCTGTAAGATGAAATAAACCCTTTCCTCCCCAAGTTGTCTCTGGTCATGGTGTTTACCACAACATAGCAACCTAACCAAGACAGGTGAATCCACCATGGCTCAAACAGCAAACAGCAGTGTATTCAGACTGGTGTGAAGTAGCAAGTGCCCTGGGTCTCTCTACATCACAGCAATAGAAACCCTAAGACAGAGGGGAAGGAGAGAGAGGGGAAGAAGAGGGAAGAGAGAGAAGGGAGAGGGAGGGAGGAAGGAGAGGGAGGGAGGGAGAGAGGGAGGGAGGGAGAGGGAGGGAGGGAGGGAGGAAGAGAGGGAGGGAGGGAGGAAGAGAGGGAGGGATGGAGGGAGGGGACAGGCATTCAGTATACTCGAGGCCTGGGGAACAGAGAGAGGCAGGGCCCCCTCAAATGGTAATGCAAGCAAACCCCTTCCTTCGGTTGCTTTGGTTGGTATTTTGGCACAGCAGTGAGTAGTAGTGGCCAACACTGCCATGTCTCCCTAATTAATTAATTAATTAAGTTATGGACTTGTGTGAAGAAGATAAATCACACCATCCATAGGATTTGGAGATATGTCTGTTTGAGGCCCAGCCTATCTGACCCCAAATCAGACTTGTTCCGGCTAACCGTCATTGCTTTGAATAGGGAAGAACCTCCATCAATCCCTCCTGACACCAAGCACCCCAATACTCCAGAATGTCCGGTGCTGTGGATGACTGATTTATAAATAAAGCTGATTGGCCAGTAGCCAGGCAGGAAGTATAGGAGGGACAAGGAGCGAGGAGAATTTTGGGAAGTGGAAGGCTGAGGCAGAGAGACGCTGCCAGCCGCCGCCATGAGATGTGAGATGTAAGGTACTGGTAACCCACGAGCCACGTGGCAACTTATAGACTAATAGAAATGGGTTAATTTAAGATAGAAGAACTAGATAACAAGGAGCCTGCTGCGGCCATACAGTTTATAAGTAATATAAGTCTCTGTGTATTTACTTGGTTGGGTCTAAGCAGCTGCAGGTCTGGCGGGTGAGAAAGATTTGTCCTGACTGTGGGCCAAGCAGGACCGGAAAAACTCTAGCTTACAGTCCAGAACCTATTCAATACACCCCTGGGGGCCCCAACTCCTTCCCACTCCCAGGGCAAGCCGGGCTGCTGGGGACAGCGACTGCACTCCCTGGGCAGAGTCTGGTGGGAACAAGCTGTCCCGTGCAGCTGGGCCATAAAACCAGCTTCCGTGCAGTCTCGACAGCGATCCTGAACATCACTTAAGTAAGAATAATTGCCCACTTAGTCACACCTGAGTGCATCCCGGCCTGTGTGTGGCCCCACAGAGGAAGGACAGGTGACCAGAGAGCACTGGGAGCTTGGCAACTTCCCTGCTGTCCACACGTCCCGGGGGCTGAGGGCCACAGGACCCCACAGGACAGGGCCATCATCAGCCGACTCTTACATCCAGGGAGCTCAGGCTGGCAGCTGTCCACTATAGCCCGCTTGGCACACGCCTGGAACAACAGTGTCACCGATGGACAATTGGTGGTGCATTGGCTGTTGTGCTGGGGACGGGGTGGGTGGACAGCAGTGTCAAGACACAGTGGTGACAGGGTTAGCCTGTGTAGGCACCCGAGAGGGCAAGTGGAGGGTGTAGAGACAGAGGGTGGCCACCAGGGACCTTGAGCTACAGGTCAGTTGGAGGGTGTTGCACAGATCCCTGAGTGTGGTAAGATGGGTAAAGTGGGAACACTGGGCAGATGCAGAGACATCCTGGAGGTCTGTGTTGCTTAAATGATCTCCCTGGCGGGCTGGGGATAGAGCTCAGTCGGTAGAGCACTTGCCCGATTTGCATCAAGCTCTGTCTTCCATTCCTAGTACCACAAAAACCAGGCATAAAGCAGACATGCATCTGTAACCCCAGTGCTGGGGAGGTGTAGGCAGGAAGATCAGAGCCACCCTCAGCTACATAGCTACGTTTGAGGCTAGCCTGGACTATATAAGAGGATGGATGGATAGATAGATAAATAGATAGACAGACAGACAGATAGATAGATAGATAGATGATAGATAGGCAGGCAGGCAGACAGACAGACAGACAGACATCACAGTGGGGCATCTCCTGGTATCATCAGTGTTCCAATACAGAAGAGAAACCACACACACACACACACACACACACACACACACACACACACTCCAAGCCAATCTGTTTCAAAGATGCTTTCCAAAAAGCCAACCAGGCCGGCGAACAAGATAAAGGGTAGTCAGTTTGGCAAGGTGACACAGAGTCTTCCAGAACATAGAGCCAATCAGTGCCCAACCCTGGTAGACTGGCCTGGCCACAGGAAGCTAGCCTTCTCCTCTCAAGCCTCATGTAGTCCAGGTTGGCCTCCAATCGGCTGTGATCTTGAACTTCCCACTGTCCTGACCACCTCTGGAGTGCCAGGATTACAGACATGGGCTACCATTCCGGATTTGTGCAGTGCTGGCCCTGGAACCCGAGACTTCCCACATGCAAAGCAAGCCCTCTACCGATCAGTTCCATCCCCAGCCCCTCCCCCTTTCGGGGCAACCACACTGAGAAACTGGAAAGGTCTATTGGAAGAAATCACAACGCTCAGACCCCGAGCCCACTTTTTTAGGACGGTGCTCTCAGCTCAGGTGACCTTGGGACTGGCTGCACTATTCAGTGTACAGGGGCCATGACTGAGTCAGAGGACCTGCTTAGGGCAGCCCAGAAAATCGAGACAGGGCCTGTGTGTGCTTCCTACAGAAGCTGCTGGGCCTCCGTGGGTCCCGCAGGCAAGGGTGACCACTGGGAGGGACGCTTTCTAGGTCAGGCTGAGTCAGCAGACTCAGTCCAGAACTCCAACAAGAACGTAGTAGTGAACACAGGACAGACATCCCTCGTGCCTCACAAGAACTGACCGTGCTCCTCTGCTGAGTGCGCCCCAAGTCTAACTCAGATGGCATCCAATAGCACTGTGGAACACCTACCACTATCACACCTATTTCACAGATGAGAAAACTGAGCTCAAGGGAACGTAGGCTAGTCCAAGCAGTCTAGCTTCACTGTATGGGTACTGCTACCAGTACCCTGTACTGCCATGAATGTCCTGAAGCACCATGGGACAGGTGTGAACCATTAGCAGCTCCTCTAGGGGCAGCCACTGGCCCACACAAGGAAGGACACACACACGCACACGCACACGCACACGCGCACACACACACACACACACAGGAAGCCAGGACATGAGAGTCTCAGACATTAAGAGTCTCAGGGCTGGGGTGTGACTCGGGGATATTAAGAAAGCTTAAAACAAGGGTTACACACTCAATGGGAGGGAGAAGGGAGGGGGAGAGAAACCGGGAAGAAGAGAGACAGGAAGGGGGTGAGGGGGAGGGAGGGAGGAAGAGAGGTAGGGGGAGACAGGGAGGGGAGGGAAGGAGAGAGGGGAAATAAAACAGCCCGAGGGGCACAGACGGGGGCAGAGAGCCGATGAAAGTGAGTATACCAGAGTTCCCTAGAAGCTCTGCTTAAACTGGGCCCGTGGTGCTGACCCCAGAAACGCCCAGTTTTGTAGGTCTGGGTTGGGACCCAAGAATTAGCGCTTCTGAGGTCTTGGGAACAGCTCGGTGGCTAAGAGCAAGAGGCTAGCAGTTCCATTCCCAGAACCAATGGAAAAGGGGGAAGCACTTCTAATTCCTCTGGGGTGCTGATGCTGTGGGAGAGGAGGGGCCACAATGGCTGGCTGCCTGGGTTTGTCACTGTCCTTAGCCCTCGGGTTCCTGAAACTGGACGGGGGGCTTGATTTCAGGACATGAGGTCGGGCTCCAGCTCCCAGCTTCAAGGCTGTCCCCAAGGTTTCTAGAACGGTCCCGTCCCCGTGGAAGCACTCAAAGCAGTTCAGAAATATTTTTGGAAAAGAATCCGTGGCAGACGAGGAAAACACGACAGCATTTGGACAGACTCGGTGGAAAGCAACGAGAAACATCTGACTGAAATTGCTTTGCAAATTACACCATTTTAAAAATTAGAGGGTGGGGGGGACCCTGGGCCAAAATGTATTTTTAAAGATTTATGGCCTCTAGAGTGTTAGCTCAACAGCTGAAGAGACTGTGAAAGAACCACCCAGCGTGGCTCCTGCTCAGGCTCCTGGGAGATCTGCCGCCCATCCTGAAGCAGGCCTTTCCCAGCCTGACTGCAGTACAGCTTGCCTGACTGGCCCGCCAGGCCCTACTCTGCCTGTGTGTGTGTGTGTGTGTGTGTGTGTGTGTGTGTGTGTGTGTGTGTGTGTGTGTATGTGTGTCTGCCTGTCTCTGTCTCTATGTGTGTTTCTGAGCATGTGCACACACAGGCCACGGAAGTCAAAGGTCAATTTCAGGCGCCATTCCCAGGTGCTTTCCGTGTGTTTTTCTGTGATACGTGGTCTCTCATTCACCTGGAACTCACTGAACAGACTAGGCTGGCTGGCTGTCAAGCTGCAGGGACCCCCTGTCCCCATCTCTAGCTATGGGATTACAAGGATGCACCATGACTCCAGGCTTTTTCACATGGGTTCTGGGGATGGAAGCCATATTTTCAGGCTTGTGCATTTTACTAGCTGAGCCATTTCCCTATCCTTGAGAGGTGCTTCTGACCCACACTTCAGGAACTCCTGCCCTCAGCCTGCAGACTCCTTTAGAAGTTGAACAAAAGAGGCCACTGGATCCAGGGACTCTACCAATGTGCTATGGCACACCCCGTACATCAACTCTCTGTAAGAAATTAAGAGCTGCCAGTTCTGGGGCAGAGGAGGCCACTGAGGCATGAGGACACACAGGAGGCCTTTCCAAGGCTGACACCCAGATATAGTGGGGACAAAATGACAGCTCCAGTCACACCCTCACAGTCTAAAGTAACGATGTAAAAGCAGGCAGAGTTCAGCTCTCTGTATCTGAGGGCTCCACACCTTGCAGATATAATGTACTGAAGATATTGAGAATATTTGGAGAACACGCATAGATTTTTTTCCTGATAGTGACATTGAACCCAGAGCCTTCCATGTGTGACACCCAGAATCCAAGATGCATCCAGCATCTCCATATAGTCACTGAAAGTTTGCAGGACTAGGTCTTCCAGTTGTAACTGCCCATGTCTTGAGGCAGAACCCATCCACCCCAACCCTCCTCAGATGCGTATAAGGCAGGATATCCTAGACCCATGTACACCATCACTTCCTGCCAGATAGCTGCATGCCCTGATGCAGGCCATGTGAACAAGGTCTCACGCTTTGAAGGGATAAGCAACTGTCTGGACAGCTCTGGGGATCAGCTCTGCCACAATCCTGCCCTCTCTGTCTCACACCAGGATGTCTAGAAAGAACTCAGCAAAAGGGGCCTTCAGGGACCGGTGCTGGGCTCTCTGGATGCACAGTATGCACCTGCAGACCTGTCCCCTGAAGCCCAGCATGCATGTGCAGCCACATACACACACCTGCAGCCCAGCATGCACCTGCAGCTCAGCATGCACCTGCAGCTCAGCATGCTCCCGTAGTAAGTACACACACTTGCAGCCTAGCATACCCCCTACAGTCCCATATATATGCCCTGCAGTCTAGGACACACCTGTGGCCTCACGTACACCTGCAGTTCATCTTGTACCTGAAGCCCTAAACACATACACAGCCACATCTTCAGCCCAGCATAGACCTACAGCGCCCGCCTGTGCCCTGTGTATTCTCACCACTGATATACACAGTAGCATATGGTTGCAAGCTGAGAGCCAAACTCCTCAGAGGCTAAGCCAATGTGGCTGGCTCCCGGCAGCCACCCTTCATGGTCCCACTCCTTATCATACATTTCCCCCTATACCATTTGTGTTGAGGAGATCCTTACCACCCTCCTGCTGGGCCTCACACTGAAACGTGCACAAGAGGAACCTTCCTTGGACCCTCTGCTCTGTCACAGAGAATCCAAGCAAGAGTGGGGTCTTGAAATAGTTTTTCGAGTTTTAATTACATTTATTTACTGAGGGCGACACATGCATGCAATAGCGCGTGTGTGGGGCTCAGATGGCAACCTGCTGGAGCTGGTTCTCGCCTCCCACCATGTGGGTTCCCGGGGGTGGGATTTGGGTTGGCAATGTTGGCAGCAAGCACCTTTACCCGAAGAGGCATCTTGCCAACCCGGTCTGGAAATCTTGAGGACTGCAGCTAACATCTGTGGGACCTCCTCATAACATAGAAAGCCAAGTCCCAGCAATGGCCTTTGGGTTTAACCACGGGGCTTCCTTGCACCTCCCCTTTAACCCGCCTTCAGTAGAGACAGATCCCACTGTGCTCCCCATTCCCATACAGGCACAGCTACTCTTCCCAGATTCCAGGACACCCTTCCTTCCAGACAAGCTGCTTGGGGAGCAGGTATAGCATGCTTCAGTGGAGGCCACCCCAGCCTCTGCATGGCTCCTTAGTGCATGCACTGGACTGAGACATCCACTGGCCAACAAGCCACTTGCTTATGTGAACCAAGTGCACGTAAGACCTCCTCAGCCAAGCTCCCCTAGGAAGGGCATTGAGGGGGCACAGAGCAGGCACAGTGTGGGGCTGTTGCTCCTCTGGAGTGGCCCTGCTCCGAGCTTTGCCCCCTGTCCCAGTAGAAAACCCCTCAAACATCTGATGTCACTGTCCTCAACAGTGACAACTGGGTCTGATGCCACGGGGGCTCTCTCCCCACAATCACGTTCTAATTACTGCCGAAGTCTGCTCTCTGTTGGTATGATGGGATAGGGAATGGTTCTGCTTGTTTGGGAGAGGAAGGCCAAGTCAGGGCGGATCCCTCAGGATAAGTGGGAGCCACTGGACGCTAGCTCCTGGGAACTCTCCCAGCCTTCGAGAAGGGGACGGGGAGAAAATCTAAGGGACTGTCACTGCTGGGGCAAGCCCTAACCCAGGAGAGGAAAGCAGCATGGCCAGGACTTCAGTCCACGGCATCATGTCCCATTCTTCCCTCCCTCACTGGGTGACCCATCGGGCTGTGGCTCCTCCTTCCTGACCTAAGAGTCAAGCCTCCACACCAGGCCCACACACTCAGACCCTCTCCCCTGCTCAAGGTTGACCTCACCTCTCCCTCTCTGGCTCGATAATTTTCTTCCAACTTAGAATTGTGGGGAGGAGAAAAGAAAATGAATACCGTGACAACGACCTATGAGGTCCTACACTCTCTCCTTAGAGGCAGAACTCAAAGGCAGCTCTGAGTTTCTCTGAGTTCGGGCCCCTCCCGCTACACCCAGCACAACCCAGGGACCACAGCTGCAGCATCAGCTCAGAGCTGGAGAGAAACGGACTCAGCCCTGCCCTAGAGCCAGGCCCCTCGGGTGCTTGACCCGGGCAAGAAAGCATCGGGGCACAAGTAAATGGGTTTGAATAAAAAGGGAAAGAAGAAAAATCTCGGCTTCTTCACTCTGAGGCAGAATAGTTGTGTGGCCTCCAGATGGTCGGCCCAGCGACAAGGGGAGGTCTCACCTTCCCGCCAAACTCTCCAACCAGGATGCTGGCACAGTCAGTGGAAACCAGAGAACATCTCTCTTAGGGACAGTGAAATGAGAGACTGCGGCTCGTGGAGTCCCTTCTGTTGTAATTAAGTTGGCCAGAAATCCACCTAAGATAGTAAATTCCATACCTGACCCTCTAATTACAGCCAGCAGGCACTGGCAGACAATTACTTTCTGAAATAGTCCTCAGCGGGCAAGAGTCAAGAAGCTCTCAGGATACATCTCCCGGGTGCCAGCGAAACACACCCCAGGGTGGCCAGGCAGCTGCCTAGTATTGACTCTCCTCCCTTCCTGCTCCCTTCCCTGCTCGGGCCCAGCCACCAGAGTCTGAGGCAGTCAGCTCTCCAAAGAAAGCGGCAAGTGACCTTCGTGGGGACCGGGATTCCCGGGGCAGGGGCGCTGCCCTCCATAAACCCAGCGTGCCTCCCAGATGACAGGGGCCAGCGCACTCATTAAATCCTAATGACCTCATGAAAAACACCCCTGCTGCTCCGCAAGCGTGCAAAACAGAAAGTGTACCTCCTTGGGCAGCTACAGCTGCCGCTGCTGCGGCCACCGCCAGAGGACAAGCCTTTTTCCCTGGATCCAGGAAGCTGCCGTCCTCCAAGAGGCCGCTCTTGGCTTCTTTCTTCTCCACTGCAGGGGCTGGGACAGATGTCTCCATCTCAGCGGCTCATACTCTTGGGTGGTAGACCCTGGAGGAAATGACAAAGACGTTCAGCCACAGCATCGCACCCAAACCCAGGCCAGGAAATGCCAACCCGGATTCACACCACACGGGCCTAGCTAGAGCAGCCAAGTTCACACCCAGGATCTTCACACCAGGAGGAAGGACTTAGTTAATTTTTGACATGTTCAGCCCGAGAATCAGTGGTCTGCTTGCTGAATGGCCACAGGGACAACAGCAGAGCATTTTCTTTTTCTTTTTCTTTTTCTTTTTTTTTTTTTTTTTTTTTAACCTGGAAGACGTTCTTAATGATGAGAGAGAGCAGCCAGGAGCAGAGAACCTCCTGACCTGGAAGCCAGAACAGAGAGCCTGAAGTCTAGGAAGAAACAGAATTACAACCTTCTCTAAGAAAGGCCCCGATCTGCCTTCTCTCTCTCCCTCCTTCATGGTGGATTCCTTTGGATGTCCAGTCAACACTGTGCATCACTAATTGTCATCTATGGATGGAACGTGTTCTCATTCTCTCTCCCACTCTGCCTCCTCTCTCTATAAGACGGCGGTTCTCAACCTGTGGGGTCTTCACACTTTCGGGGAGGTCAAACAACCCTGTCACAGGGGTCGCCTAAGAACATCAGAAAACACAGATGTTCACATTACGAATCATAACCGCAAAACTGCAGTTATAAAGTAGCAGCAAAATAACTTCGTGGCTGGGGGTCACCACAACACGAGGAACTGTATTGAAGGGTCTCAGCACTAGAGAGGCTGAGAACCACTGCTGTAAGGGCTAAGAGTAGCCCAGGGTGGCCTAAAACTCACTATGTAGCCAACCATGACCTTGATCTTCCTGCTTCCTCCACACTGGGATTACAGGTGTGGAGTGCTAGGCCTGGCTTAAGCCATCTTTAAAAACTCTTGCTCTGGAGCTAGTGGTCTGACTCAGCAGGTAAGGCTGGCTTGCTGCACAAGCCTGAAAAGCTGAGTTTGATCGCAGGAACCCGTATGAAGGTGGGAGGAAAGAACCGACTCCATGACGTTCTGACAGTGTGTGCATGCCAGTGCATCCGAGGCACACGCTCACAATAACATGCATGCCACTGCATGCAAGCCACATGCATACAATAACACATGCATGCCACTGCGTTCGAGCTACACGCACATAATAACAATAAATAAAATATTAAAATCTGTTACTGTGGCTTTCTACTATCAGAATAGTTAGCAGCCACGAGCTGGAACCTCTTAGCTTTGTTCACACTGGCCCTTGGCCTGGCCACAAGCACCACCAAATCAAGCCACCTGAACTGCTCTTAGGTCACCCCCCACACACACACTCACACTTTCCTCACTAGGGCTGTGATTGCCATTGCTGCACAGGAGCAAGCAGCCAGCGGAGCCTCTCCGGGATACACTTCTACTCTGCCTACAAAACCCCATTCAGATGCCCTCTCCCCCAGGAAGCCCCCTGCTCTGGACAGCCCATGGTCAGAGGCCTGCATCAGTCAGGCTATGAGTCTACCTGACACCCCATACAACCATGCTCTCACAGACATGCCCACAGTGCGTGTAGATCCCACCAGGCTATCAATCAAGATTAGCCAGCAGAGCTGGGAATGGCAACACACACCCTTAGTCCCAGCCCTCAAGAGGGAGAAGCAAGCAGGTCTCTGTGAATCTGAGGCCAGCCTGGTCTAATAGTGAGTCATAGGACAGCTGGGGCTACACAGAGATACATCATCATCATCATCATCATCATCATCATCATCATCACTGTCATAATAGAAAGAAGAAAATCAGCATGCTCCCTCTCCCTGAGCCTGGAGCTTGATCACATTCCCACATTCTTCCAGTTTCCTGTTGGATTCGCTAATATTTTTAATTATTTGTATGCACATGTGTCTGTACAGGTGTCCTTAGAGGCCAGAGGCATAAGAAGATGCCTTGGAGCTTACAGGCTGCCTGGTGTGGGTGCTGAGAACTGAACTCAGATCCTCTGGAACAGCAGCAAACATTCTTAAACCAATGAATCCCCTCCAGCTCCTCCTGCCGAGTTCTGGACCACTAAGACTTAAACCTCAAAGCCAGTGGTTCTCAGTCTTCCTAATGCTGTGACCCTTTAATACAATTCCTCATGTTGTGGTGACCCCCCCCATCATAAAATCATTTTCATTGCTACTTCATAACTAGAATTTTGCCCATGTTATGCATCGTAATGTAACTGTGTTTTCTGGTGGTCTTCAGTGACCCCTGTGAAAGAGTCATTCCACCCCCCAAAGGGTTGAGAGCCGCTGCTTAAGCAAAGGGAGAGACTTGGCTCCCTGTGCGTACCTCATCTTCCTGGCTAGAGGACCAGGTCCTGCTGACGTGGGCCTGGAGGGCAGGAAGGTGGGAGTCAGTGAGAAATGAACCTCCTCTGTTCCCTTACTCCCTGGGGTCTGAAGTTCTGTGTTAGGAACACAGAAGACTCAGCAGTGACCACTCAGGCTTCTGTGGGAGATGAGCTGCCTAAGGCCACTTCCCACAGAAGCGGCAGAGTGGGCCCCCAGTCTGGTGCTCTGCTGACCTAGAAGCCCTCGGGAGACAGTCACCCCAAGAAAAGGCCCATGAGGGTATGAGCACAGAAGGTTTGGAGCTTCAGCGCTTAGGCTGTGGCGGCAGATTCTGAGCAAAAGGAACAGCTACACACAGAGAAGCTCCTGGGATTCAGGTGTCCCAGGGAAGGGGGTGGGTGATGGAGAGAACAGCCCAGGCAGGACCCCCCAGGCCCCTGCCTTTCCCAACAAGTCAACCCTCCCCTCCCCTTACCTCTGCCACAGGAGAGGAAGGTAGGGGACTGAGGCAAGAGTCTTCATAATTCCCGAGAATTAGTGGGATTAGCTCAATTTCTGGGTAAACACCAGGTACCCTGGGTCCCAAGGAGAAACTTTCACTCCCCAGGGACAGCCAGTCACCACTGCACCTGTGTCTCCCCTGACACCCCCCACCCCCCTCCACTGCCTCCTGGGAACGGCAGGGAGGGGTCTGTGCTGGGCTTCCCGGGCATGGCTGGGGGCTGGTGGTCTTTGTGGACTGATTCCCACAGCCTACACAAAAGCTTCTTCACAGGAAGGGCTGAGAGCCACAGGACACCCCAGGGGAGGAGAGCCAACCCCCACTTTCTTTTACAGCTCTGGAAATGCAGACACATTCCACAGGAATCTGCTACACCAAGGGGAGCCTGGGCCTGGGTTGGGAAGGAGCCCCTTTCCATTAGAGATTGCACCCAGGTCACCGGACCTCTGCGGTTTCCCCGGGATTTCCCTGGGGTCTCTCAACCATACCTATGACTGGAGAACCCACAAAACGTGCAAAGAAAACATAGTGCATTTGTTTGTGTGTATTCACATGTGTGTGGGGGGTGCATGTGAAGGCCATATGTCACCATTGGGTGTTTTCTTCAATCACTCTGGTGTGTTGTTGATCATTTTGAGGCAGGGTCTCTCACTGAACCTGGCGAGTGAGCCCCAGGGACCCCCTGTCTGGTTTCAGATTACAGAGGCGGGCTGCTGAGCCTAGCGCTTTATAAGATGATGCTGGCAATCCAAACTTGGGTGCTTACCTTCGTGTGGCAAGCAGTTTACCAACTATACCATCTCCCCAGCCCCCCAACTTTTTTTAAAAGTTTTGAGTATGGGACTTAGCAGAACATGCCTGTAAACCCAGGCATGGTCCAGGGCCTGGCAGTAAGAGGACCAAGTTTTCATGGCTAGCCTGGGACACACGCAAAGACCCTGTCTCAGAAAAACAGAACAAACAAGGAACCCCTTTCAGGGTTCTGCCCTGCCAGCAAGCACGGGACCTTGAGCGAGGTCCTCATCCGTCACAGTCAGTCTCCAAGTAATTCCTAAGCTACACTTAAAACAAGACTTCATGAACGAAGTATTTTATCAGGTCCAGAAAAAGTGGAGCAGTGGGTAAAGGTTTTGCCATGAAGCCTGAGGACCTGAGTTCCATACCCAGGACCCACATGGCCAAAGGAGAGAACAGACGCCTTCAAGGCAATGGTGCCTCCTTTAGGAATGAATGGAGAGATGCCTCACAGTGGTTGTGGACCTGTTGCCAGCCTCCTCCATGTCATGGACTATCAGCTCTTCTCACCTTGGCAGCCCACTTGGAGAGTTATGAGGCCCCGCACCTCCACCCCAGCACTTGGGTGCAGTAAGAAAGCCCGAGGATCACCACGTCACAAGCATGGTGATCCTTTGGCCTTGCAGCTACTGCACTTGATCGTAACCAGGGTCTTTCAAGAGCCATGCTTTCTGTTCCATCCTTTACAGCGTGCTGGTGAACGATAATTACACCAGGTGCTAAGGGGACCGTGGCACAGGACAGGTTAAGGAGCCTCCCAGGACTGGCATGAGAATGAAGAACTGCCCTGGAGCCTGGGATCCTGGAGACCTCCCACCACCTGGCTGCTTTGAAGTCCCAAATTTGGTGAGTGAGTCACACATGAGCACTTCCTGGGGTGAAATCAACCTCCAGGAGGGAGGCAGGACCTCACCTCCCAGCCAGCACAGCCACCACAAGCCCTGGCTAACCACATCACTTCTGATCTCACCCAGGCAGCATGCATGCCCAGACTCACATGCATGAAGTACATGGGAATGCATGCACACAGGTAACCACATAACACATGCAATATATACTGCACTATTTAGGTGCAAAGATGTTTGCTGTGTGCAAGCATGCAACCATGCATGCATGCATGCATACGTACATACATGCACACGCACTCATAGTTTCCTTTAACACTAGCAGTATAAATGCATATGCCCGTCACATATATGTTGTCACAAGGAGTTACATGCACATGTGCTCATATACACACATACACACACACACACACTCACACACACACACACGTGCAAAGACACAGACAGATCCATAAAGGCATAAATACACACAAGAGCTGATGAATACCCACCCTGCCTTGATGGCAGACATTTTTTTTTAACATGTATTTATTTAGTGTTATGTGCACACACATGCCCATTTGTGGAGACCAGAAGAAAACTTACAGGGTCGTTTCTCTCTGACCATGTGGGCTCCAGGAATTGAACTCAGGTCGTCTGGCTTGGTGGCAAGTGCCTTTACCCAATGAGCCATCTCATCAGCCAGATACCTTTTCTGTTTGTTTCTTTCCTTGAGACCCATGTAGCGCAGGTGGGCCAGAAACTCACAATGCAACCCTGGATGATCTTGAACTTCTGACCCTCCTTACTCCACCTCCCAAGTGCACCATCATGCCTCATTGGTGCAGTGCTGGGGCCTAGGGCTTTTTGCACGCATGCCCAGCCATACTTGTTTTTAATATGAAATGATATAAACCGTGAACACTGCTGGAGTGCAAGCGGGCTGGCAGCGCAGCCCAGTGAGCAGGTCAAAGACAACCACACAATGTCAGGGATGGCGGCATGAGAGCGTAACAGGGCTCTGGAGAAGACAGACATTCCAAAAGCAAAAGTAGCCCTGTGGTACCCCACCCTGGCCAGCCTGGCTTACGGACCCCTCAGCTCAAGTTTTACCCAGAAACCTGCAGGTTACAGAATGACACTGCATTACACCAAGCAAAAGTCTCCCCCCAGGGAATGCACCTGCCCCTTTCTAGCCCCTTGAATTCCTTTCTCCAAGTACAAAAGCTCCTGGATTTGCAAGCCCCTGGGCTAGTGAGCTGGTGTTAGGAAAAGTGGTAATTAACCCTACTTCACCAACTGGCTGGGCAGGGGTTGGGCCCCAAGGGCCCAATGAGAAGCATGGACCTTCCTTGTCAGATGAGTATCAGACTTCCTTCTTTCTGGAGGCTGTGGGTAGGACTTCTGGCTTAGGCTTGAGAAAGCATCCCAACCCCCACTGTTTCTACTCAGGTCTATTCCCCAGAACACAGGCTGATTCCACTTCCAGGGTTGGCATTCCTGTGCTTCCTTATGTTGATCATTCACCCTCTCTGTTCTACTAATATCATGGACTTCAAGACCTCGAATCCTACACTAAGGGTAGCTAATCCACAGTCCCACGTGGAGCCCGGTATAGCAGGTAACACCATTGCGGGACGGACACTGACTGTGGACACCAGAGATGGAGCATCCATTTGGACAAAAGCCAATCTCACTCAATTTCCCCATCTGCAAAATAGGGATGAAGGGCCTTCCTCTCAAGGTGGGCAAGTACAGTCCCCACGGGAACGGGAGAGGGATCTATCCAAGCCTGGAAGATAGCAGAGCTCCATGATGGCCCTTTCTGGCAATGGTGCAGCCTCAGTCTCCCAGCTAAATGCTGAGAGCACAGAGCAGCTATGTAGAACCTTGTAAGACCCCGACCTCTCACCCCACCGTTCCTCCCGGGGACTTGGTGCCCAGAGGGCCACAGTCTCTCCATGGCATCCCTTCCAGCAGAGGACTGGACCACACTTGGAGGCCACATCTGCAGGCAAACAAGGGTGCACTGTGTGGCCCGCCTGCCAGACCCAGCCCAGCGACGGGCTTACGGCAGTGCTGTGTATTTCTGAAGCTGGAAGGGAAAACAAGGCTGGCCTCTGCCCTGGGGAGAGAAAACAGACTGCTTAGGACAGTCCTCAGCAGGGGAGCAGGCTGCAAAGATGCCAGGGACAGACAGGGCTCCTTCAGCGGAGGACAAGCTATGCAGCAAAGGCCATCAGAGCGCATCACAGCACACTCTGAGAACACCGAGGTCTGCATCCCTTGGTTGGCACCAAGGCCCCGCTTCCGGGCCTGGACCACTGCCCACACCACCCTAAGCTTGAGCTCATCACCCTTCTTCTACCCAACAGCCATGCTGTTTGTTTCTCCCCCCACCCCGGGATGCTAAACGCCCAGTGGGCTGGGGTAGGCTGGGGTGTCTGACTTGTTCCTATGACCCCTAGGATGATGCATCTGTTACCCTTTCTGTACACCCGGCACAGGCTGTCGTCAACCTTGGACGACTGACATAGGGTCTAACTGGACACAGCGATGCTCTCGGGGCACTCAGCAGGCACCCTTTGCTCCTCCTAGCATCACCTCAGGGCTTAGTCCCTACAACCACAGAGCTGCCAGCAGGTCTCGGCTTCTATGACCCACTGACCATTCTTTGAAGAGTGCTGGGTTGAGGGCAGCATCAGGATCGACTTATAATATCTGCTATGGAAGGTGCGGTAGTTAACTGGTAATGTCTGTCACGGGCAGCGCTACTGACACTAGATTAACAAGGGGGAAACCAGGTTAGGAAAGAATGCTTTCCTTCACTTAATCCTAACTGGAGAGCAAGGCTTCACTATGCACAGTCCCGAACACAGAAGCTGCATATCTGCGGAGCACCTGCTGTCCTGGGGCACACAGCAGTCCTCACGATGGATTAAAAAAAAGTGACTATCAATTAGAAGACAAGGGGCTTGCTTGGCGTGGTGGCATATGCCTTTAATCCCAGCACTTGGGAGGCAGAGGCAAGGGGCTAGCTACACAGTGAGTTCCAGGACAGATAGGGTTATGTAGAGAGAGACTGTTTAAAAAAAAAAAAAAAAAGGCAAGGGGCTTTGCACCTTAAAAATGGTTTTCTCCAGGTGAAACGTGAAACTAAGGAATGGTATTCTAGAGTCAGGGACAAGCAAGTGCCCCCCCCACACACACACACTTAAGGAGCCAAACTCAAACCATAGCCTCTTAACAAAAGACCCAGGTCCTGATCCAAAGTGGGTGGAGATGGAAGGCTAGGGGAATATGCTCAGACCCAGGACAGGTCTGTCTTCTAACACTTTGGCCCAAGTGATCTCAGTGCTTAAAGGTTTCCTTGACGGGGCTGAACCATCCTGGCAGTAGTTCTGAGCTGGCTCCAGGGAGAGGACCTGCCTTTGTGACCAGCTGCCCTGTGCCTCCGAGGGTGCACAAAGAACCAGGCTTGGTTCCTGACTACATCTCCTTCCTAAGGACTCACAACAGGCTTCTAACCAGGTTTACGGTAGCAGATGTGAACTCCTTCCTGCAGACCAGGCCTCAAATCCAATTTCAAAAAAAAAAAAAAAAAAGCTAGTTTGTTATCCTGTTATCCCCTAACAATGATGCCACTGTTGGACCGGTAAGAGAGTTTCGTCTAGCATCTCAGCAGCACAGGACACAGACTCACACAGTAACATTTGAGGCTGCCTGGGATGGAGCCATCCCTAGGCCCAACTCCTCTTGGCCTCCAACACTACAAGTCAGGTATGGGCAATGGCCTTCAACCTTACCTGGCCCCTCCCCCAGTGGCTCAATGCAAAAGGAATTAACACAGAGCTTCTCATCTGATTTACAGCACAGCCAATTGTCGGCCACATCGTCTCAGCCCAGACTGGCAGAGCGAGTGCCACTCCCAACTCCTAGGCCCAGTGTGAGACAGGCTGGCTGGGCCCCAGGGAGCATTAAGTGGAAAAAGGAATTGAGCACACACGGCAAGGCAAGGCACAGACAGGATCCAAGCCACCGGAGTTGTGAACCAGCCACTGTGTACGGAAGGGAGGGTCCCGCCAGCAAGTCTTCCAGGCCTGAGGTCACAGGCAGGGAGCAGGGCAGGGCTGGGAGAGCACTGACTGCAGGTGTAGGGTGGGGCTCTGCCCCCTCAAGGCGAGAGAGACCCAAGCTGAGCCGGTGTGTGGCCCTGGCATCTCCAGGATCGGCTGCTGCTCTGACTTGCCAAGCTGGAGGCCTCCCCAGGCCCCACAGGCACCACCAGTGTGTGCCTCTGCGTGGGGATTGCCTCCACCACGCTTAGCACTCTGTTCTCCTTGAGAGTTCCAGCAACTGTCAGGCAGCCCTATCCTGCCAAGTAGAACATCTTTTTTTACTATAATGACGCCAGCAGGATCTGATTGGCTGGGATCTCCCTC
This sequence comes from Peromyscus eremicus, assembly GCF_949786415.1. NCBI lineage: Eukaryota > Metazoa > Chordata > Mammalia > Rodentia > Cricetidae > Peromyscus > Peromyscus eremicus. The sequence goes on along the minus strand of NC_081431.1, from coordinate 72,629,479 downwards.
CATGAGGCAGGACCCATGAGTCCAAGGCCGGCTTGCTAGGCAGTCCCAGGTGAGCCTGGGCCCTGCCCAATCCGGACCTCCCAGCCCATGGTCCTCCCCCCATGCTCAACCTCCCTCTCGGCATCCACAGGTCACATTCCAAGCCAGCTATTCAAGAACTGGAGCCTGGAGCCCTGATGTCTCCCTCAGTCCATGGCTCAGCTGCAGCCCGGCACCCACCTGCCCAACAGAGCAAGGAAAGACAGTTCTCTCTGCTTCAAGACTCAGAATGACACAAGATTCTGGGGGTCCTGCTGTGCAGCACCTGCAGCTCTACCGGGGTGCCCCAGCCTGAGTCGGGGAAGGCAAAGAATGGGAGACCAATATTGGTTCCTAAGGGAGAGAGGCTGGAGGCTAGGTGGAGGAGCCTTGGGAGGAAGGAACCCTTCCTAAACAATGTCAGAAGGAGCAGGTCAGGTGGAGCAGCACATGAAATCTCCAGGCCCCGCCTGTCTAGCCTCTGCACACACACCTCTTCTAACACTTAATAACAGGCCATACCACTTCCTACCCAGGCTGGAAGTTCTCCCTGGATTCACGGTCAGTGCCTCTGGGTGCCTTGTCCCCCGGGCCTTAAGTACCAGCCCCTGTCACACTACTTGGCACCAAGTTGGCATCTAATGAATGGATCACAAGTCAGGGTATCAGTGTGACACCCTAGTGGCAGAAACAGGGACTGAAAAAAAAAGGTACATCAAGATTAGCATATGAAGACTGGTGGGGTGGTTCAGTGGGTAGAGGCACTTGCCACTAAGCCTGATGCCGACCTGAGTTTGATACTTGAGACTCAGGTAGTAAAAAGAGGCAACGGACTCCTGAAAGTTATCTTCTGTCTTCTACACACACACACACACACACACACACACACACACACACACACTATACATGTAATAGTAAAAAGATTAACATATGAAGGAAGAAGCTAGGAGGCAAGGAAAAACTGGGGTCCCTTCCATACCTGGGCTTCACACAACACATGGAGCATGCTTCAAGAAAAGACATTGCTAACGCCAGGCAGTGGTGGTGCACGCCTTTAATCCCAGAACTCAGGAGGCAGAGGCAGGCGGATCTCTGTGATTTCCAGGCCAGCCGGGTCTACAAAGCATGTTCCAGGTCAGCCAGGACTACATAGTGAGACCCTTGCTATGTGGGCGAAGCAGGTGCTACGAATGACCTGTAAAAGATGACGAATCTGTGGCCTGCCCCTGTGGGACTCTGCAGCCCACTCCCGTTCTCAAGCTTCCTCTTTCTTAATGAACTATTTCAAACCACGTGTCCCTGGGCCCAACTCTTTGTCATGGGACACAAGCGCCTTGAAGCCTCTGGTGTCCTGGGATGAAGATTCACACCCAGAGTAACCTCAGCTCTCTGAACTGAGCCATCTCTTAGACTACCCCCAGGCCATGTCCACAACCAGCCACCTCGAAACAAGTCAGTGCTAACAATTACTAAATGGATCCTTCACAGGCAAGGGCCGCCTAGCTGACTGCTCATAACCTCAGAGAGTGCCGGGCAGACCTCAGTGGCTAAAACAGAAAGACAGGCTCCCTACCTAAAATTCTACAATGACAGTCACTTAGGTGAAGCTGTTTGGTATTTAAGAACAGCAAACGGCCCCGGGATGAAGTCAGCCCTTGAGCGGCTTTCATTTGAAAAGTTTAGTTTTCTAAGTAGAAAGGACTCGTAGACTATCTCATGGTCATCATGGGCTCCGATGCCATCCACAATCTCCTGCAAAAGGTCAGTCCCCTGCCTGTTCCTGAACTTCTTGGCACAGAGAAGCGCCTTTATTGAAGCTGCTCTCTGTTGCCTCCTTTGGAAACTCACCTGGCACACTCAATCAAGCACCCTTGTTTGATGGGCCTTCTGAAAACTTCCAGAGACGGAACTAAGAGCCTCTTTTAAGCTGATCACATACTCAGAGGCCTGCATACCAACACCCTTGCCAGCCCTCACTGGGCTCCGGGCTCTTCCCTGACCAGGAATGTGCTGGAAAGACATACAAGGGGTGCCATGGCCTGTAAACAAGGTCGGGCGCCTTTGCTCCGGGTAGAGTCCTCCAAACTGGAAAGAAGTCGCGGATGGGACAAGGAGTGGGAGCCCTTTGGTCATGGGCCCGCCACCTACAGTCCCCACTGGGAAGCAGGATTCCCAAGCCAAGGTATAGCAGACACATGGAGGCTGTGAGCCCTAAGACAGGGTTACACACAGAAGAGGGGGTCCGGGCCTCTCCCCGCAAAGGCTCTGTGTGAAGATTCCCCTATTAGTCTCCCACCAATGGGACTCACTCTGCTAAGGGGACTTTCCAGGCATGAGAGACCCATAACGATTCTGGAGAACACAAAAGAGCCACAGTCAGGGGCTGGGGGAATGGCTCAACCAGTAAAGCGCTTGCCTTCTAAGTGTAAGGACCTGAGTTCAATTCCCAAAACCCACTGTAACAACAACCAGGCATGGAGGTGTACAGGAGAATCCTGGGGCAGGCTGGCCAACCAGCTTAGCCAAATCAAGGAGTTCCGTGCCACGGAGAGACCCTTTCACGAAAACAAGGTAGAGATGTCCCCGGTGACAACACCGGAGAATGACCTTCCTGACAGACACGTGCACATATGTGGGCGCACGTGTATCCACATATACCCATATACAAAAATTAGCATTTCAAAGAAATCAGTGACCCAGGAAAAGACCAGATCCCCCCATCCCATGACTAAGGGCCATATGTAAGGGGCAGCATGCATGGTCTGAGAAATCAGTGACCCAGGAAAAGACCAGATCCGCCACCCCCATGACCAAGGCCATATAAGGGGCAGCATGCATGGTGTACAAGTTGGGGGGAAAGTGAGAACTGTGTAAGTGATCCACACAGAGTCACAATCATAGTGACTGGCCCCACTGAGCCTCTAGCTTTTCACGGCTCCCTGGCCCACGTCCTTGCCTGGAAGAGCTCTCTCTCCCAGTAAACTGTCTCTGATTCTACCACTACTCACATGCCCCTGGTCCAATTACTTGTGTGGGGCACAAGAGCCAGGAAAGCCTGGCAGATGCCCTTTGGACCCTGATCCACATCTGTCACAATGCTAGCGACAAGAAGCCCTACATGACCTGGAAGAGAAACCGGGGGCAGGGCCCAGGCCGTGCCTGGCCCTGATCAGAGAGCCAAGCCTCTTCAGTGCATTCTGAAGGCCCTGTGGAGCGGTCCTGGAGAGACGGCCCAGTCCTTAAGAGCACTTGCTGTTCTTGCAGTGGACCTGGGTTCTATTCCCAGCATCCACGACAGGATCCTTAAACTTTCTGTATCAGGGAACCCAACACTCTCTTCTGGTCTCAATGGGAATCGGCATACATGTGGTGTACAGGCACACACTCAGGGTGAAGGTCCTAGAGAGCTGTAGATGGATATTAACCAAGAAACAACACAATCAACGTGTAGTTTACAGTGTTGGCCTGCATTATCTTAAGGCTGCTCCGGGACTTTACACACCCATGCGAGACCTTTATTTTCCTCTAGCTGGCCAAGTAGACTCCCGACCTCACGGTTTCTAAAGCATGAAGAAGGTATTAGACGTGATGGAGGGAAATGGCTCACTCCAGAAGGACCATCAGAGAGGGGAATGGGAGGCCCAGACCAGGGGAAGGGCATCCTCCTCCTGGGACAGCGGGTACAGCTTATCCAGGGCCAGGCGGATGAGGAGCCTGGACTTGGCTTTGCCACTCACAAGGCGGGTGCTGGAAAGAGATCTAACTCTCGAAGCTACCGGGGCTTTTTATTTGCTTGTTTTTAAAGGCATGCAAGGTTTTCTGGGTCAGTAGGGAGCGATCCCCCCAAACGAGGGGGCCTCCAAGCTGCGGTTGCTTCCACCTCCTCTCCTCCCCTTCCTCTCTCTGTCCTTTTCTCATTCCCTTCCATCTTTCCCTCTGTCCTTCCTGCTTCTTATCCAGTGCCGGGACAGCACTTCCCTGGGAGAATTTCTGAGGAGGTCGCTGTGTGTTCAACAGGCAGAAAGAGAGGAGCCATCCAAGCTAGGGTCGGCCATTACACACACCTTCTTGGCCTCCACACGTACTCAGAGTCACTTCCCATTACACACACCTTCTCGGCCTCCACACGTATTCAGAGTCATTTCCCAGCATCAAAATCGCGCGCACGCGCGCGCATGTGTGTGTGTGTGTGTGTGTGTGTGTGTGTGTTCCCACATGTTCACATCATGCTTCCCTTACCAAAAAGAACCATTAAGAAAGAGCTGAGAGACCCATGCCTTCTGGAAACTGAGAGACCAGTTTCTCTTGCCAAGAGCCAACCTGCAGGGAACCCACATTCCTTCACCATGACTGATGTCTATGCTGCCGAGGGATGAGCAAGCTGTTTTCTTTCCCATTTATATAAACATAAACATCAATGACACACATACACAGACGTGCATGAGCTCACGCGTGCGCGCGCGCGCACGCACACACACACACACACACACACACACACACACACACACACACTTGTGAATCGATGAGCCTAGAGAGTTCCAACCTCCTCCTCCCCAGATTTGAAGAAGAAAGCCGGCCCGGGGCAGACAGTCCTGACAGAGGCATAGCAGTTAGGAGCCAGGCGTGGGAGGCAGGCTGCCTGAGCAAAGGTTAACTCTGGCTCCTCTTTTCATGTGCTATACGCCCTAGGGCAAGCTTCTTTTTTTTCCTTCCCCCCCACCTCCTTTTGAGAAAGGGTCCTCAAATTTGCTATATAGCCAGGGAAGACCTTGAACTTCTGATCCTCCTGCCTCCACATCCAGAGTGCTGGGATAACAGGCATGCACCACCACATCCAGTTTAAGCCACACTGGGGATAAAACCTGGGGCTTCTAGCATGCTAGGCAAGCACTCTACCAACTCAGCTATGAATACATCCCCAGTCCGAGTTATTAACACATCCTTAACCCAAGCTAGGGATTAGTGTGGCTCCGCTTCCCTCTGTAAAGAGTACCTTGGACAAGGGATATGGTGTGTCTAGTGGAGAAAGTCCTCAACGAATGTCACCTGAGACTATTACTCCACCATGAGCGTCCACATCCTCTTGGAGGTTAGGGGAAATGAAGACGCATTAGGCACAGATCCCACTGGCAATGGCTGCCACTTCGCAGCCTCTGTTGCACACTGAGGCACACCAATCCCTTCTCCACGGGGACCTTGAATCCTCTTGGCTCAACCCCTGTGGCCTCACCTTAGCAGTGCTCATACAGAGGGCAAGAGCCTCGGGGGCTAGGGATGGGGCTCAGCTGCTGGAGTGCTGACCTAGCGTGCACAAAGCCCCGAGTTCAGTCCCCAGCATGCCTAAACAGACATGACAGCATGTGCCTGTGATCCTAGGGTGGGGAGGGAGAGGCAGAAGGATCTGTAGATCAAGGTCATCCTCGTCTACACAGCGAGTTCGAGGCCAGCCTGGGCTACATGAGACGCTTTCAAAATAATATGAAGGAACAACTAGAGACAGTGACGACGGTGGCTGGTCTCTCCAGACTTGGAGAAAAGTGGCCCGCCCTCCGAAGCCATGGTGTCGTCTGGGGAAAGAAGGCAACAAGTCCTCCTCTAAGTGTCAACCGCTGACGTCACAGGTGGCAGAGGCGTCCCTCAGTCCTCTGCAAATGTTTGGGGCTCGACATTGGTGTCGCTCTGATGAGATCCCGGTTTGCGTGTACGTGGAAGGGGCGCATTCCCCCACCGCCTGGCTGCTGAGGCCTCTGGCCTTTCCTCTCGCTTCAGGCACTCCCTCTTGAGTCCACTGGGCAAGGCCACTTGCAGGCTGAACCCCGCCTGAAAGGCCTCCATTTCCACCCAGCTCTTCCGGTGGCAAAATCAGGAGCTTGCCTGGGGAGATGGCTCACTCCTGAAACCCTGAGTTCAACGTCCAGGATCCACGCGGTGGGAAAAGAGGACGCGAGAAGGTTGTCTTCTGACAACCACAACATGTGTACTGCGGCATGTACGCACACGTGCACACACACACACACACTGTAATTTGAAAAACCTTTTAAAAACACAGGACGTTATTCACAAAGCCTCTATCTTTCCAAGCCAACTAGGATATCCCTGTCACAGCTCACACAAGCAGAAGAGGTCCTGTGTGCCCGCGCCACACTAGGTCCCTGTGCCACACTAGCAAGCAGCACTAGGCTCTCAGCCACCACCTGCCTGGTCGTCTGGCCACGCCCCCAGCCCTGCGGTCCAGCCACTAAACCAGGAAGATGGCTCTTCCCATCCTTTCCCACCAGCTCCTAACAGAATCTGAAGCTCCGCCCACCCGTCCCACAGACACCATCGTGCCAGCCAGAGCATGCTGTTTACATGCCTGTCACAGAGCTTGGCTCAGTCCTGCGTCACATGCCCTGGGAACCTGGCAGGTAGCCCTCTCAGCTCCCCTAATTATCTTCTCTGGCTGTGTGGGTGATGGCATGGGCCTCGGGGACCGAATTAGGAAGGGATTTTTGAGTCACAGGTGAGGAAAGACCTATAAGGAGTCTTAGCTGCCAGTTCTGCACTGCCAAGGAGCCACCAAAGAGAGGCCATCAGCTGACCCTCTCAGTAACCAGTCCCAGCTACTCCAGGCTGGGCCACCCCCAGGCACTTGTGGCCATTAGCTCTGGAGGTCACAAGGCCACAAGAGGGGTGGCAGTTTCTCTTTTACATTAGGTGCTTTCTACCTTACTACCGACAAGCCCCGCCGCCCCCAGCAGTCTAGTCCGCCCATCAGAGCTCAATGCCACAAGTGCCGCCCCCCCCACGCCCCGCCTTCTTACCAGTGTGAGACACAGACCAGCAGCTACCACACTCCACAGGCTCTCTGTCTTCTCCACCCTGCTGTACCCCACCCTGGCTTGGATTCTCATTGCCTATTCTCCAGATGCTTGGCCAGGTCTTGGACAGTAGATGCCCACAGGTCACTCACCACTGTCTCCCCCAAACTGGATATCCTACAGAAGAAGTGTCTGCCAAGACCCCTCAATTTTTTCTTGGCACCTGATTCTGCACCCAGCTCTGCAGAGCCCAGGATGATTCAAGAACAGGTGGGTGTACTTTTAAGGCCCCTAAGCCCACCTCAGCCTCATTTGGGGAGGTGCAAGAGGGTCAGGTGAAGGTCTAGGGGAGGTGGCCAGTGGTTAAAGCATTTGCTGCTCAAGAGTGGGGATGGAAGTTCACATGCTCAGAGTCTACATAGTGTTGGCTGTGCATGGCTTACCTGGAATTCCAGCCTTGGAACACGGAAGAGCAGGGATTCTCCAGAACGAGCAGCCTAGCAAGACTGGCCATACTGGCAAGCTCTGGGTTTGACCGAGAGACCCTCTATCCATGAATAGGGTAGAGAAATAATAGAGGATGATTTCCAGCAACAACCTAGGCATGTGCACCCACACACAACACATTCATACATGTACACCATACCAAAAAAAAAAAAAAATGGAAAGAGAAAAAACAAGCCAGCAGAGCAGAGACCGCACCCAATGGACTACACACAACACCCCACACCCACGCCAGGGCCCAGGCAACATGGGTGTATACCACACCTCCCATGCTATCCGGCTCACTCATGCTAACTCCTCGCCTGTTTCCAACAGACTCACTAAGGTTCACTCATGAGCACACACTCACCAACCCACACTCACGCAGGCAAGTGCACTGACTCATGCTTATACACATTTGTTCGTTCACACTACTGCTCACACCGTGGACTCACTCACACCCATCATGTCAAACTCTACTCACGCTCACGGTCACTGTGATGGTTACAACTGTCAAGTTGGCAAGATCGATACTCAACTAGGGAGCAAACATCTATGCATACCTGTGAGGGAGTTGCTAGACTGATGAGTTACGCGAAGATGGAGAACACCTAAATACAGTCAGCATCTACACGAGCTGGGGTTCCAGACCAGGGGAAAACAGACAGGGTGGGCACCAGAATTCCTCGCTCTCTGATTCCTGCTCCACACTGAACTCGCCAACTACGAGCAGAAACAAACCCCTCCTCCCTAAGGCTGCTTTCTCCAGGCACTTGTCACAGTAACAAAAACAATGCAGTCACGCTCACTAGTTCGTGACCCCCTGTAGACACTGCATTGCCAACAGAGTCGACCCTCCCATTGCTCACTCTGAGGGCGGTGACTCAACAGGGTCCCTCTGGCGTGCCCAGATGGGAGAAGGGTTTGCAGGATAAGAAGCCCAGGCGGCCCTCAGGCCTGTGAAGTCTCCAGGTCCACCGCCTCCCTCCTCACACAGATTGGCCCAGAAGTGGCCTGAAACTGAGCTGGGGCTGTCCCTCACACTACTCCCTCTCCTCCCTAGGGGGTTCACCTGCCAGGACCCCAGCCCCTTGGCTCAGTCCCCAGCCTCTGAAGCCCCCAGGACCTCCCAGGGCTCCCCTTGAAATCTGAGAACTGGAAGGGGGCAGACCTGGACAGAGCCACACCCAAAGCTCTTTTAAACCACGCGGTCTCTCCTCTCAGAGCCTCAGGTTCCCATCTGGAAGTGAGAATTACATGACCCACAATAAAAAGACTGAACACGGGCTGTGCAGTAAGACCCAGAACATGACCTCTCACCTGCCCATACCTGCTGGGCCTGACTGATTCCAACGGCCGCCACTGGATGAAAATGGGTCCTCGGAGGGCATGCCAACACCTGCCTCAGCACCAGACGGTCCTGGGCTGGGCGAGGCCGAGCCCAGGACAGGGACTCTACCTGCCTAGGAAAAAACATGGATGGAACCCCAGCAGCCAAGGGCATGGAACCCGAAGTGACAAAGGAGCCAGGAAGGACAGGACTGACTGCGCCAGGTAGGTCTCTGACATGCTTCACACTAGAATAATTAGTGTGTGTTAGCACTGCACAGGAGGTCTACCTCACTTCACACACCCTGAGGGAGAACAGGGAAGGAGACCGGGGTGGCTCCCCCCCCACCGACACACACACCGTGTTCACATTTAAAAGCCAAGGCCGGTACTCGCTGCACGGTGTATCTGCATTTGGACATCCAGCACCCGTGTAAAAGGTAGTGCATGCTCACACACATGCCTCTTAACCACAGCGCTGTGGGGGATGTCGACAGGAGGACTTCTGGGGCTCGCTGCTCACCAGTCTAGTGCCAAGTTCACAGAGAGACCCTGTCTCAAGGGAATAAGGTGGAGAGTGAGAGGGCAGACACTCACTGTCCTCCTCTGGCCTCTGCACATAGAAACAGGCACACTCACACAACACACATATAACACATTCACATACACACACACACACACACACACACACACACACACACACACGCCCAGGTATGCGCACAAAGCCAAGGCCCAGAACATTCCGGATCCTGAGCTCCCCTTCAGTTGGCTCTCCGGCCTACAGAGAACAGATCTTTTAAGTAAAAAGTTCATTTTCTAGCCAACCAGGTCACCAGGTCCAGCTACCTTGAAGGCAGGATTCTAGTGTGAAGCCCTGGGCTTTCTGCTCAGAACTACCGAGAAACAAGTTATGCCCCTCCTCCACCTTCCAGCCCAGTGCAAGCCTGAAGGGACGTCTCACCCACCATCAGGGCAGAACCACATTTGAGACCACCACCAGCTAACTTCACCTGAACGGGTGCCGCAGGTAAGAACCAGGGACAGAGGCTAGACACTTAACACAGCGTCACAGAGAATAATTAGTAAATGTTGTCATTTTGGAAGAAAATTAATTAGCAGTCACTGTGGCTGTCTTCTGTCTGCTTCAGCAGTGTGTGTCTCAATTAAAATGTAATTGCCACAGCTTCAGTCACAGCAGGTTAAACGGTTTGCAGTGCCGGTCAAGCTCAGCCACATAAAGCTTAAATCTGTCTGGAGTACAGACGTCAGGAATGGGAAGGGACAGCCAGGGAAGCAAGCAGAACAGCCAACCCCAGCACACCCACATCCTGGCACCTGCCAGTCCTAGCAAGGGGCAGAGCTTCCAGAGTTGGAATTAGACGTGGCCACTAGCCCTGCCGTGTAGAACCCCCCCTTTGGAACAGAGTTCCGAGGCTGGACACGAGGTGGGTAGGGACCCAGGGTGCCGGAGGCAGGCCACAGAAAGGACTAATAGCTACGGTGCCAAAGGTCAAAACCAGCTGGCAACGAGTCACCAAGGAGAGACGGCAAAGGCATAGGACAAGAGCTCACAGTTCTCTGGTCTACAGGGTCCGGCAGGGAGTTGGGTCTGAGGCAACACGACCCGGGGAGGGACACGGCAAAGGGCTACCAGCCCCAGAGAAAGCTGCCAGCCTTCCGAGAGCAGATAAGCCCCCGTCAGGGACTGAAGGTAATTTAAGTTGCCTGAATTTTAAAACAGAGGGACAATCTCTGAGCCCTGGGTTATCAATTTGAGTGGGTAAGAGATGTGTTTGCACGCACGCACACTCTCGTGTGCAAGTGTTCCTTTGGAGATCAGAGAACAGCTTTGAGTGCTGTTTCTCAGGAACTTTTAAAGACAAAGTCTCTTGTTGGCCTGGACCTTTGAGGCGCGTGCGCTTTCACACACACACACACACACACACACACACACACACACACACACACATACACAAACAAAGTAAATAAACAATAATTTTAAAATGTTACAGTACATAAAATTAATGAAGAGAGAGAGAGGCGGTCGTTCCAAACACATCTTCCTAGCCGGGTTATCTCTAAGACCTCTCTGTGCTTATCTCTCAGTTGTGCGCTGAGAACAGCTCAGGCAGACTCTGGGTCAGAGGGGCAGATGGTCAAGGGCAGGATCTAGTCGTTTGTGACGCTCTTCGAAACTGCCAGGTTGTTTCAGAAAAGTGCCACTCTTCACTGCCAAATCAGGATATGCGGGGACGGAGAGACGGCTCCGTCAGTCAAGGGCTTGTCACACAAGCGCAGGGCTCTGGGTTCGGATCCCACAGAAGCCACTTAACCAGCACTACCCGTAATCCCAGCACTGGGGAAGCAGAGGTAGGCAGACCCCTGAGGTCTGGTAGCCAGCCGGTCTAGCTGAGTGGGTGAGCCCCGTGCTCTGAGTTCACCTCTGTCTCAAAGAGCGAGATTGGAAACAACTGAAGAAGACACCAATGTCGGCTTCTGCCCTCCACAGGAACACACACACAAACCAACAATGTGAAACAAGCAAGAGGACTCACTGAGTGGTGGGTCGTGGTGATGGGGAGGGGCGAGGAGGGAGGAGATAAAGAAAGCAAGAGCATGGACACTCCCGGTGAGGAGGCCTCGCCCCTGCAAACTGATCCTCAACGCTGTCCAGGTTCATTTCCTCCTCCCTCCCTACAAAGCCCCTGGCCAAATGGCTTGGTCGTCCTACCCTCGAAGAGCCCTAAAGCTATGCCCCACCCACCACTCTCCCCAACACCTCCACCATTCCAGGCAGCAGAGAGCTAGCTGCCTGAAGGCCGTGCCAAGCTGCAAACTGCCACTGCGGTCGGTGTGGGCAATTTACAAGGGGCACACAACAGGCAAGTGGCATCTGTCATCCCTCTTTAGTGCCAACTAACACATGGGCTAGCACCATCAGGCGTAAGGGCTTGGCAGGATGTCTGGGAGGACACCAGTGGCCAGGCTAAGCAGCTTGAAGGAGGATCCCCAACAACAGCCTAACAGCCCCCCTACACCCCCAGTCCGTTAACAGTGAGAGAATGCCACACGTAAAGGCAGGAGTCTGTTCTGCTCCATGTCAGGGCTTGTGTCTCCCCCTTGGAAAGGCAGCCTCAGAATGTCACCATCAGCACACCAGGGTCTTAACTCGGTCCTGGCTCCACAGACAATCTGAGAGAAGCTCCCTCCCACCTTGGTCCCCTGTTGACTATCAGATTCCTCCAAGACTAAAAGAGATTCCATCTTTAAACAGGAAGGCAAACAACTCTGAATAGCTTCAGGAAGTCCCCGAAACTGAGCAGATTCACTAGGCCCCTCCCTGCCAGAGAAAAACCGTAAAAGCTGAGAACCACCCTCAGAAGAAGGAAGCTGAGCTGCGAAGAATACTACAGAGACCAGCCGAGCTCCCTGGAAGAGGCTTGGACCAGAGTCACGTGGAAAGGACGCTCTCCAAGCTGCCGGGCTGCCTGCAAGGGAGCTGTGCTCCAGGTTCCCAGCTTTTGTGAGGTGTCACCCACGCTGGGGTGGACCCTTGGTGATGCAGCTGTCTTTGAGTCATTTCTGCCGCTGTAAATCACCCCTCACCCATGCTCACGTAAGTCACCCCTCACCCACACTCATGTAAGTCACCCCTCACTCATATATTCCTGTAAGCAATCTCAATGAAACTCATTGGTTCACCAAGGTGGACTTCAGTGGAATCCATGCTTTGGACTGTCATGGGATACCTCTCTCTGGGGTGAGGAGATGGGTGTGTTGCTTCTCCCCAGGAAATGTTTTGTCACACAACACCCCCGAGGTGCCTTAAAACACTTTCTGTAAGCCTCGGCTCTACCCTAGTGTTCGGTGGAGCAAGAGACCTCGCAGAGAGACCCCGGAAGCTGTCACTACAGAGATGTTCGATCTGGGGACGCACATCGCATCGGAAGAGTGACAAGAGGTGCTGAGGAGGTGTGAGGAGATGGCTTACTGGGTAGGAGTGACTGCCATGCAGTCATGAGGACCTAAGTTCAAATCCCCAGAGCCCATGTAAAAGTCCTCCACAGAGCCAATGCTCCTGTGGAGAGATGAAAGGCCGAGAAAGTAGAACCCAGCTAGCATGGTGTCCACAGCAGACGAGCAACAAAGAGGCTTTTACAAAACAAAGTGGGGCCTAGAGACTTGGCCCAGAGGGGAAAGATGCTTGCTATGCAAGTCTGTTAGCCTGGGTTCCATACCCCAAGCCCATGTAGACGCAGGAGAGAACCAAGTCCACAAAGTCGTTCTCATACCTCCACAGACTTTCTGTGGTATGTGCAAATATATACACACACACACACACACACACACACACACACCACATGTGCATATACACACAAATAATACTTCCTTAAAAAGTAGACAATGTGGCCAGGCTTGGTGGTCCATGCCTTTAAGCCCAGGACTAGGGAGACAGGGGCAGGTGAATCTCTGAGTTTGAGGCCAGCCTGGTCTACAGAGCAAGTTCCAGGCTAACTAACCAGGGCTACATGGTGAAACCCTGTCTCAAAAAAAAAAAGTGGCCAACACGAAAGGAGGAATGACATCTAAGGTTGCCCATTGGCCTCCAAAGGCGTGTCCACACACAATGAGTGTGCACTTGCACACTCACACACATGTGCACACATCCACATGCACAACAGATTCCAAATCATTTGTTTACAGTGGAGGATATCAAATCCCCCACCCAGCAAGTACCAAGTGTCAACCAGAAGGTCTGGGCAGTTGAGTGTACTGGTTGCTCTTCTAGAAGACCAGTCCCAGGGGACCAATCCCAGGGGATGCCCTCTTCTAGCCTCTGTGGGCCTGCATGCATGTGGTGCGCCAACATACATGCAGGCAAACCACTCATACACATAAAAATCAATAAATAAATTTAATTGAAAAGAACCACTTAAGCCGGGCGGTGGTGGCACACGCCTTTAATCCCAGCACTCAGGAGGCAGAGCCAGGCGGATCTCTGTGAGTTCGAGGCCAGCCTGGGCTACAGAGTGAGATCCAGGAAAGGCGCAAAGCTACACAGAAAAACCCTGTCTCGAAAAACCAAAAAAAAAAAAAAAGAACCACTTCCTCTACCACTTATACAGGGCTCCCTGGGTATCAAGCCCCACACTATCCCCTTGGGTAGCACTTTGTACCTTCAGGAGGTTTGGCCACACAGGAACAAACTCAAGGAGGCCCGTAATGAGTTGTGGAAGAGGATGCTGAGTGTGGAAGGTAAGGAGAGGCCCCCTTGGGGAGAAAAGCTTTTCATGTCACCCAAGAATTTAAACAGTACCCTGGACTCAGGTTGGCATGGGACTCCCAATCAATCACTGATCAGTCATAGCACCTTCCTCTAGCTGTCCTTGGGGTCTTCTCTTTTAGGGACTCAATAGTTTCCAACCAATCAAACTGTCCTAAAACAGATATTAGAAATCACCCTCATTAATCTCCCTTTGTGTGGGAGGTAACCGGAAGTCTGAGTCAGGGAGTGGCAGGACCACACAGTGTTTGACACAGATCCTTCTGGAAAGGATCCCTCTGGAAACGAGGGTAGCCTGGCAGCAAAAGGCCCATCAGGCAACAGCTGTAAAAACCCAAGCTCCAGAAGCATAAAATATGTGTGCTGTCTGCAAGACATGTGGCCAGTTCCTTCAGAGACTCCAAGGACACACGAGAGAGAAGGTGGGCGGCAGCAGACCCTGCATGAAGGCTGGCAGGCTGGCTTCCTCTCTTTCTAGTGAGCCCAGGGATCTTCTGGAAGGAAGGAGATGGAGTTCTTGAGTGAAGGCTGCTGGGACCCGATGCCATCTGTATCAGGCAGCAGAACCCTGGGATAGGGCAAGGCTCCACCACAGCTTCAACCCATGCCCAAAGACTTGGAGAGAGCGGAGTCTGAGACACGCTAAGTTACACTAAGTCTGCCTGTGGCTCTCACCCCCGGTGGTTCCTGACAGCGCATGTCCTGTGTTATAATCTCTGCCCTTGGCTGCTGGCCAGTCTGCATGCCAGCTGGGCAGAAACATGTCGTCTCACTTGCACGTAAACACACCCAACCACAGCGCCACCCTACCCGCCCCCCATGAATAAGCCTCACCCCAAATCCTGGCTCTGAGGCCCCTTCAGCTCTCTGTGTGGGTCTCCTCTTCCGTTATACCCCACTAAAACATTGCATATACAGGTGCATTGAGTGCAGAGCCTGGCCCAGAACCATGACTGGGGACAGTCGAGGGCCTGTGATCGAAAGTGATCCTGGTCATACCACTGTCCCACAAAGCAGATGCCACACCACACCAAATACCAGGCTTCCAGAGAGAGGGAAAAAACGTCCACACGGTGCTGACTGTACCATGGAAAGAACTGTACCACACGGTGCATGACTGTATTCAGTTAGTAGCTGAGTTTCAGCCACAGTGACTGGCAGTGGCCAGTAGGTCCCAGACCCCATGTCAGTCACACAATGCCCCCAAGTATCCTTTCCCAGGTGAGGACCAAGAGACACAGCATGGAGAAGAACTTGAACAGGTTTTCACAGCCGAGATCCAGGAGGTGTAGTGATAAGGTTCTTCACTGCAGGTGCAGTGACCCCATGAGGGAGTCAGGTTAGGGCAAAGACACGGCCATCGGAGCCGGTGGGAAGGAGAAAGCTGGAGGAGATTCCAGCACGCCTGTGCCCCCTTGCCAATTTGGTGAGTGTATTAAAAAGTTTCTTTTCAATTACCTCTTTCTTGAAAATTCCTAATAGCACTCTGATGGAGACACGATTTAATTTCCCAATTGGCCTGAAAATGAGGAGACCTGTAATTGTTTGACCTTCTCACTGAGAGAGGGTGGGGGTTGGCTCTCCAGAGGCCAAGCATGAATAAGAACGTCCCTCTTGAACGTGCCTGCCCCCCAGGCACCCGACAGTCTCACCCTGAGTCTCGCCACCCCACTAGTGAACCCCAAAGACCTTCCCACACCCTGCCCTGCCCTTGAAAAAGCCACCAGGGGCTGGGGAAGTGGTGCAGTCTTCAGCACCCTCACGCCCGCACACAAAGCTGGTTATGGTGAGATGGGGGGAGGGCAGAGACAGGCAGATGGATCCTTGGAAACTCACTGGTCAGCTGGCCAAACCCACTGGGAGACGTCCCAGGTCAATGAGAGACCCTGACTCAAACGAAAGGTGGGGTGTGGCAAAGGAATGATGTCACACTTGCCTTCTCACACCCACGTGCACACACACTAAAGAAAGATGGAAGGAAAGAAGGAAATGAGAGAGAGAGAGAGAGAGAGAGAACAAGAGGGAAGACAGAAGATTGGGGGAGATAAGAGGAGGGAGGAAGAAAATGGGGGCAAAGGGCAGAAGGAGGAGGAAGAGGGGGAGAAGAAGGATAAAGGGGGAGGGGAGCCATTGTGCTCGGAGCTAGTGGTCCAGCTATGGCCTCAGGAGCCCCTCGGGAAAAGGTCATCCCTGAGCCAGCTTGGGTTGGCCTCTCGGAGTCAAGGGCAGGGCTTCACAGGGCCTTCCCTCGCTCTGAAGAAAAGGAGGAAGAGCTCTTAATGGGGGCTTCCATCCTCTGCCAGGTGACTTTGTGCCCCCAGTTCACAAAACTCCCCAGAAGAAGAGGCGGGGAGGCTTGGAGGCCTCGTGTCCACCATCCCCAGGACCATCCCACTCCAAAGATGGCATCTCTTTCCCCCAGCTGCTTCCTGCCTTTTCACAGAGAGGTGAATCAAGAGCCAGCTTCCAGCAGGGACCTGCCTGGTGACATCCCAGGCCCTAACAGCCAGTGCCCCTGGGACTGCCTCTCATTCCTGTCCCAAGAACTGTGTCGGAACCTTCTGGACTCAATTCCCACAGTAACAACAATGACGCCAGTTGGCTTAGATGCCAGCCCATCATATCACTTTATCTCGGTGACTCATAAAAGTCAACCCTGGGGTGGGGGGATGGTTTGATCAGGAAAATGCTTGCCTTGCAAGCACAAAAGCCTGAGTTCAAGCCCCAGAATCCATGTAAAAAAAATCCCAGCACAGTGGTATGTGCTTCTAATCCCAGCACCAGGGAGGCAGAGACAAGTGGCTAATGGAGCTCATTGGCCAGCCAGCCTTGCCAAATTGGTGAGTTCCAGGCCGATGAGAGACCTGGTCTCACAGGAAGTAAACAGTGTTTCTGTTTCAGGGCATGACCCTTAGGATCGGCCTTTAGTCTACACACACACACACACACACACACACACGCACGCACGCACGCACGCACGCACGCACGCACGCACACCCTGCAAGCATACATGACTATGTCATTTTGCCAACAGAGAAACAAGCCAAAAGAAGCCTAACAGCAGAACTGGCAGACCCATGCCACCCTGGGCACACACTGACTGTCGCCCGCTGCCCTCACAAACCTCTCCTAATTCCAGTGAACACAGACCCTCCAGCTACAGAGGGACTGACGTCTCCCACCGCTGGGGTGCGATCCCTCATGAACACAATGTTTTCTTCTTTGCAGCACACTACCAGACTTCTTCCAACCCAAGGCTCCCCCTACGTCTCTCCAAGACCAACAAGAAAGATCTTTGGACGGCCCCTTTCTTCCACAGGTGAGGGTTTAGGACCAGGAACAGCAGAACATGTGGCCTCCTGAAGCCAGCTGGACAAATACGTTTGTGGGCCATGAAGGCACGCTGGTCTCTCCTCACACCGCCTGGAGGGACAAGGGATATTCCAAAACCACACTTCCTGGTCAGGCCAATACATCCATCCATGCTGAGGCGCCACAGCTGGACCAAAGGCTATGAGGTCACATAGGGTCAGCCGGCTCCAGACAAGCTGAGGAACAGCAGGGGTAGATCAACCCGCCCCACCCACTGGCACGAACCCCTGAACCCAGCCACGCGAGCGAGGGAGGGTGGGCTCAGGCCAGGGACCCAGACGGCCCTGAGAGCTCGTCAACAGAAGGGACTTTTGTTTGGGAAGCAGGCTGTCTGGGTTCCAGGGGGCGGTTTTCTGCTGCGCTTTCAGTTCCAGACTCTGTTCTCACACCAGCAGTAGTCCTATCACACAGCCTTGTGTGTCTCCCGCACCAGTACTGAGCACAGGCCCAGAGGAAATCGGGTGGCAGACTTCCAAAACTCACACTGACCAGTTTGTTCTTATTTTGTGTGCTCGCGTGCATGTGTGTGTGTGTGTGTGTGTGTGTGTGTACGTGTGTACGTGTGAGCAGGTGTACACATCTGTAGAGACCAGAGGTTGGAACTAGGTTTCTTCTTCAATGTCTCTTCACGCTATTTTTTGAGTCAGGTCTCTCACTGAACCTTGAGCTTCAAGATTCAGTAAGACCTGGGGGGCCAGTGAGCCCTCTGGACCCAACGGTGCTTCTCCCAGGCTGGGATGAATGGTGCACCCGGCTTTTACATTCATGCTGGGGATCCAGGCTTTGGAACTCCGGCTACATTTCCCCACTAAAGCATCTCATCCCCCTTCCTGCTGCTTTTTAAATCCCCATCCCTCCCTCCCACTCACAGCTTATAACGCACGCCCCTGTGCATCTCCCGGGCCAGTGCCAGCTAAACACAGGCCCAGAGGAAGTGAGGCTGCAGACCGCTGAAACAGTTCTGCAAGCTCCTACCTTCCTGACGTCACGCAGTTCAAGGGGACCGTCCTGCGCTGAGTGTCCTGTCAGCCTCAAACCTGTTCCCCAGACAAGTGTGAACAAGCCTTGATGGTGGGAGGCATCTCCAGTTGCCCACTGATGGGCAGGAGAGAGGAAAGGGTCCAGGGAAGAACAGCTTCATCATCTAAGTAGGGGGTCTCCCACCTGCTAGGGGCTCTCTTAGCCTAGGACTGAGTGAAGGGCAGCCAGCCATGGCAGCCGGCACAAGCAAGCAAGACCAGCATGGACTCTCTCCTCTCCTCCCGTACTTGGTATGATGGTTAGCTTTCACTGCTCAGGAGACAGTCTCAGTGAAGGACTAACTGTCTCAGGTTGGCCCAGGGTGGGGTGGGGGTATGTCTTGATGGTTAATTGAGCTTTAACTGGGATAGGAAGACCC